>NC_135690.1:3054715-3252215 GCF_964276395.1 Gasterosteus aculeatus | reverse complement strand
TATGGGTGGACCAAACAGTGGACAACACTAAAGCAGACAGCTTGGCCTGTGTGGGCAGCTTTACAATGAACCGGTGACACACTGGGACATTTCTGTGACGTCCACATTCAGGTTAGGACATGAAGGAGAAATTCCACTGTGGGCTTGAAAAAATGTATGTTGGGTTATTATTCCACAAAATTAGAAAATCAAGGCGAAGGCACAGCAGAAATGCATTATATGGTCACTGAGTTGCCTGAAATACACGAGAGAGAGCATTTAATGGACAGTCACTTTCCCCAATCTTTTATTAGAAATCTTACTCTTAATTGTACAGTTTATTATATGTCTTGAGATAAGTTACCATCCATGAAACTTTGTTTAATTCCTCTCATGCAGTGCAACACTAATGACAGAACTATTAAAAATTCAGTTTCAGGGTTTCATTCCTCTTTTGCAGAATAGTTATCCGGGTTTTAGCGGGAAAGAACATACAGAATTTTTGTTGCGCGCCCATCAGGGGAATTCCTCCCCCCCCGCTCCATTAGATGCTCATCCTACTGGGATCCTCGCTGGGACCAGCTGGGCTCTGATGCTTCTTCTTACCCAGATTCTGCTCAACAAACCTCTGCCAGAGGGCCCATGTATTATTGAATCCCTGGCTTGTCCATCTCAGATGAGTGCTACCGCCAACCAAAACCTGTCCACTTATTACACAGGTGTAGAGTACATGGTGCTGTTTTCAGTCCAAGTGGCTGTTGAGTCCTGCTCAGTGGTTTCTAATCTACGGCACATATAGACGGTCCACACGGTGCTGTTCTGTTTTAGATTTTTTTAGATTATTTTTTTTATTACTCATTATTCACTTTATATACTCTCTTTTAGCAATAATATTCAGTGGTATTTACATTTGGAATGCTTTTACGTACAGTCAAACATTGTATCTTTTTTTTGTTTCATTGACATCTTATAAAATAACTTATCTTCGATGGGATTTGTTATCTATTATTGGACATCACACGGTAAAAAAAGAAAGAGTGCATCCCAGCTGAAAACTCCAGCTCATTGGCATCCTGACCTTTAACAGGAAAAAGAAAAATCCTTTTGCTGGGAGCGTCTGTGTTGTTGTTCCCCCTATAACTTCATCACAGAGCTGTGGACCTTTTCATTTGGGGAGCGCGAGTAGTCGAAATGGAATTCATTGACTTGTTTGGTTCATACACACAATCATGCATACCGTGTCCTCAAGACGGGTCAATTTCGGACCAAAGTGGGATTACGCCCAAAAAATAGGAGACTTCTTCCATAAAAACATTTAAGAGAGTCATTGTCGCTGCACGAAGCAAATGGAACACTTGTGAATGGTTTTGCTTTTATAATTCACTGTAGTACAATCAAAGCCTTATGGTGCTCGTCAGTTTTTCTGTGTGTGTGTGTGTGTGTGTGTAAGCCTTTGTAAACATACCAACACTCAACTACAAAAAGCTTGAGGGAGTAAGAGGGCTGGGGGTGGGGAGGGGGAAGGATCACATCCGTAAATCACTTAAATATTTAACAATATCGGTTTCCCTGTGGGCTGAGCGGAGGGGGAATCTTTTGCGAGATTTAAATGATTAATCATTTTCATTTGGAATGAAGTGAATTATTCACTTTCCTGCCACTGCAGACAGAATGAAAAGTAACAATTTCTGTACAATTGTCTCACCCCCCCTGACCGTTTCTCTCTATACATACGTCCCCACCCCCGCCCCTCTCCCCCTGTTATCCTGGTTTCTTAAACTTCCTCGTTAAAACTGTTTGTATTTTGCACCCACTCAACGTCGTTCTCATCTTTAAATCGTCTGGGTATCATAATTTTCCTCCCCGCCAATTTTGTCCCTCTCTCCAATAAATATACACTCACATGTACAATCTCTTCCACGTATCCATATTCCTTTGCGCTCCAACGGACACTACAATGCAAAAAGCAGACCAAAACATACACACACACACACACACACACACACACACACACACACACACACACACACACACACACACACACACACACACACACACACACACAGACAATGAGTAAACGTCCTTCTTCTTGTTTCCTGCTGTTTCTCATTCCATATATGTTGTGAGTTGAATTAAATCGAGTCTTGGGTGTTTGGGTTGTTTTTCTTTGTCCAAGGCGTTTAACAAATTGTTGCTGCCCGGAGCAGAAGCAGTTGCTGCCCGGAGCAGAAGCAGCCTCCGCATTGTCTCCGTATCTGTGCTCAACCATATCAGCGTTTCAACACTTATTGCTTTAAATTACATCAATCACTCCCTCCCTGCCCTCGCACTCTCCACCCTCCCTCGGCTCATTTTTCTCTGTCTCTTTTTATTACTTCTCCTCTTCATCTTTCTCTCCTTTAACTTCTCTTCCCATTACTCTAGGTCTGGTTGCCTTTTCATCATCCTCCGATTCTCCCTCAACCCCTTTGCCCCTATTTGTTTTGTTTTTTTCCTCCCTCAGTCTTTCTCCTCGCCCCCGGCCGGCTCCCGTACCTCTTTTTTCTCAATCTTCCCCTGTTTATCTTTCCTTTCGTTCTCCTTTTTTGCACCAACATCATCTTTTTCCTTCTCTTCCCTTTCCTTCTCCCTGTCTTGGAAGAGTTGGGCTAATTTGTGGAACTGGGGTCCCCACTCCTCCAGCCCCGCCCCCCACTCCTCCTTCTCCGCATCCTTCTCCCCTTCGCTCTCGAGGGAGCTGAGGGATCCGGCCCTGGACCCTGTGCCCTCCAGGCCGTACACCTGCACAGAGTCGTACGGCGGCTGCGATGGGTCAAAGGTGACCTGGGCGAGACGCAGACGGAGGAACTCTCCCACCCTGAGTGCCAAGGAGGGACCGCCGGGCCCCGGGGCTCCTCTCGCGGCCTCCATTGCAGGAGCCCAGCCTCCACCGAAGCCCATCACCCCGCCATACGCTCCACGAGGCTGCCCCGGGAAGGGAAAGAGCTGGGGGGTCATATCCCTCCTGCCCAACACATACCCACCGAGACCCATACGATCACGCCAGTCCCCAATGAAGCCGGCCGCTTCCGGGTAGACAGACGATATCCCCCCGCCCTCCCTGTCTGGCCTCGCCACCACAAAGTTGCTCCCCATCTCCAGTCCTCCTCTCCCCAAGCTACCGGGATAGTCCCTCTGCCCGGACACCTCCCCCTGCAGGACAGTGGCGTAGTTACGGCCATTGGCAAGTTGCTGTTGTCCATCCGTGGAGACGCCACCACTTCCACTGCCCCTTCCCCCCACTCCTCCGCCACAGCTGGAGTCAGATTCGCCCTGACCAGAGCTTCTGCGCTTTGGGGACTGGCCCCCGCGGGAGGCCCCGCGTCCCGCCATGGGAAGAGTAGCCGAGTCGCACACCCATCCTCCTGCGGCGTGACACTGGCCCATCATGGAGCCGGATCGGGTCATGACGAGGTGATGCTCCCTGGGCAGCGACTCCGACTGCACCTGGAGTGATTGTAGGTGAGCACGAGTGGTTTCAGTTTGGGGCTGGGGTAGAGTATGCTTCTGTTAGGTGTGCTCACAGTAACACAAAATGGGATGTGGGATCATTGGATGAGAGGCATCGAGTTTTACGATATTGTGCCCGATTGAGGAAAAGCGGGAGATGATTGAAAAAGGGAGATGATTGACAGGAAGGACAGACATCGAGTGGAAGAAAGGCAAAGATATTAATTGAACATTAGAATGAGTTAACACTAGAAGTGATGAAGAGATCAAATATTTGATTGTTAAATAAAAGAAAGGCCAGACAGCATTTTCTAAGACCTAATAAATAAAAGAAAACATAGAAAAGATAACTAACAGCTGGACATTAATGTGCTGATATATCTCTATTCATCAACACGGCCCTGCATTGTCGCGGACATCTATGCCCCCGAACAGAAAAGAAAAATAACTGAATAATTACTTCATATTTGCTTAATTACTTTTTTACTTACTCGTTTGCTGATTCAACTTAATAATGAAGCCCTTCATTCAATTTTAATGTCTTCCCAATGGAGCCATCTATCATTAATCGAGTAGTTCATTTCATTTTAATACATTATTCAGTGCAACGTCTATCATCTTCCTGAAATAACCATCTATCCATTAAACGGTCATATAGTGCAGAGTATGTTCATATGGTAGTTTCACACAAAACATCCACGTTTGCATTCTTACCATTTGTAGTTTCTGACTAATCGTTTGCTTATTTAATGTAATAATTTAGTTATTCATTCACATGGTTTTTACAATTCAGCCACCGGTCATTTAAACAGTTCATTCATTCGCCTTTTCTACTTTCCATCCGTTAAACTGTGTGGCAGCCAAGAAACCCCCCTTGGGCCAGTTTAACACCACACGTGCGATATGCATCGTTTGGCACAATGTGGAAGATAGAAGAAGCATGACATCATTCAAAACAGCTAGCTGAAATGCTACAGACAACATTATAATGTAGAGAGCAACGGTATCCATTTTCTCATTTTGCACCCCCCGTCCTCTCTCTGAAGACGAGCAAATGTCCGTCTCGCGCGAGATATTTGCTCACTTGCGGAACGTGAACTTCCTTGCTCGCGAGGCTAATGTCTGCTCGCGCTCGAAGGTGTTTTCTACGCGCTCGCACTTTGGATTGGCTGGAGTTATGCACTTCTATGAACTATAGAAGCCCATTTCCGCACTAAAGAAAGGGGATAGAAAGTCGAAACACAACTACACCTCTCTGTAACCGTAGTGGACCGTAGATGACAACCAGCTACAACCCTAACTTACCATCATTACCAGCACTTCGGCCGCACATTAAGACCATTGCGTCCAGCTCGCAGACCGGTCTGTCATTCTGACTTGCGCGAGACGGACATTTGCTTGCGCGAGACGGACATTTGCTCCCGCGAGACGGCCATTTGCTCGCGCGAGACAGACTTTTACTCGCGGATGTTTGATTTACGTGTGCGCATTAACCTGATTTGCGCTCTTGAATTTTGACAGTGATTTGCCGCCATATTTGTGCAGCAAAATTCAAACAAAAGGCATTTGGCTTCTCATTGTGGAGCATTTTTGGGGTCAAATTAGATGAGTTTAACTATGATCCCAAATGAGCTGTTGCTTGTGGAAGCAGGGTCACGGCAATCCTTACCCAGTCGCCATCTTGGCTGTGGTTCGCTTTGTCCTCAGCGCTCCCATCAGTACAGTTGCTGGCTGTTCCCGTCCCCCCCCCTCGCTCCTGACTGTCGCTGGTCCTCGGGGTGCCGCCGTCCGACGTGCTTACCCCGCTCTGGGGAGCGACCCCGTCCCGGCTTCCATTCCGGCTCCCCGTGCTGAGGTCTGTGGCAGCTATGTATATCGGCAAGTTGCTGGACTCCATCGGCCCCACCACGGCCCCCTGGTTCTGGATGACCAGAGAGTGGTCCGGCTGGCCTCCAGGAAAGCGGTATCCCAGCTCTGCGAGGCCCGGCTCGAATGCTCCGGCCGGCGTGCGTCGGAGGACAGGTAGCGTGTGGCTGCTGTAACAGATGCGGCCATAGAGAGGCCCCCCTGGTCCTGAGTAGTTGTGCTCCATGCTCGGATTCTGGGCCCAGCTGTAGGTGCGAGCTTTTTCTTGATTTTGATCGGCGTAACGTCTGTGAAACACAAAACAAAATCTGTAGTTAATTTACCATAATTGAGTCGGTTGCCATTTTTCTTATTTGGACATTATAGAGTGGTAGCACAAACAGGTCTCTGCTGCAAATCAAAGTTGGACATCATACTTCTGGCCCCACCAGGACACACCATCTCAGGTAAGTATGTGTATGAGAACATGCGTTTTAATGTAGCGTCATATCCAATAGTGTCCCGCTGCGGATGTCCAACAGTTGACCCTGCAGGTCCCCTTCCATGGATGAAAACATGATTAAGTGCAATCTTGGAATGAAGCTCTGCAGTTAAGAGGGTACTTCTGTTTCTATTTGTCCACAAAACTGTAAAAAATTATGCAGTCAAGGCTGGGTTATTCTCACTTCAAGCCTTCAGTAGACAAATTAAATTAAATTAAATTAAAAACTGTTATATCACAGGGGTTCTGTTAGAAGACATGAAACCAAATCCAAGACGGCCCTTATAGAACTGCAGCTACTCCCCAAGTAGACAGAGAAGCATGAGTAAACGTGGCTCAAAAGTCTCCGTAAGATCTCACATACAACAGAACCTCAAACCACAACTTCAAAGTTCCCCTACGCCCCGCTGTGACACAGTCAAGAAAAAATGTCAAACTTCACAGAGGTTGTGTGTATTGCAGTGGCATTGCAAAGGATTGCTATGGCTTGAAAGTTGTTTTATTTCCTTGTTGTGTCCACCTCCATGAAGCTATTTTCGATAAACTTAACGCAGCCTTTGTACTCGTTTATGGTCTTTCTATTTGGCTCGCCGGAATTCATCAGAGCTAATTGTTGGTCCAAAGGCAATAACAACGTTTCGCAGAGACATCAAAGTGGGTGCAGACAGCCCTCTGATGTAGTAGAGCATAAACGTGCTTCCAACAAAACGAGAACAACAAAGTGGTCTCCCAGGGCTGCAGAGCATGATAACCTTCCGTCTTAGCGTTTTGATTGGTGACTGTTTATGATCGCAGAGTTGAGGCGCGATCCGTTGCTTAAGTGGATCAATTAAGTGCTGGAATGGGATGAAAGCTTTTACTCTGAAGGGGGTAAATTTGTTTCCTCCCTAACTTCCTTTTAGCACGCGATAAGAGCCCAGCCAGGATGTTTGATATAATCAAACAACAATTGCTATACATGTGAGCACTATCTCTGATGTGGCACACACAAACACACACACACACACTCACACAGAGACCTTCGGCCTACTTACACGTTCCTGCTGTCCAGCGTGCGATATCCGCGTGAGCGAGAGCTGTGCGGGGCGCTCTGGAGCGCGGCGATGTCGAAGGCGGCCGTGTCGGCCTCGCCGCCACCCTCGTCGTCATACGTTATGATGTTCTCGCGCACATCGTCCTCCTCCAGCGGCGAAAGGGAGTCGCGTTTCTGCCGGCGCAGTGACAACGAGAGGGCGCTCACCGCTGCAGAGAGGAATAAAAGGATACGGAGGCAGAGGAGAGAGATTGGAAAGAGGAATGATTAACCAGGGAAGAGGGGGCAGAAGTCACCGGGGAAATAAAGGGAAGGAAGAGGAGAGCGAAGGGAGACAGATTCTGTCAGACAAAGAGGTGAGACATAGAGAAAGACAAATACAGAGCAGTCCTTGGGGTTAGAGGGCTGGTGTATCGTATCGGCGCGCTGCATGCCCCCGCTGTGTAATCGACTTTGAGCTGCAGTCAGGCAAATGGATGCATTATTCTCCCGTGACTCTTATTTCATATTCCCCGAGCAGAGAGCTAGATTTGACCCCGGGCTGTTGGCAAAGAAGCTTGGAAAGCTTTTTTCCAATGAGGCTACCTGTGATAGAAGTGCACAATGAAAGATTTTGGTTTATTTTGCGTTAAATTTAGTAAGTTCAAAATGTTTGATTTTTGGAATTATATGCTTTATTTATTTATATATTTATATATATTTATTTTGTGGGTAATAATCAAGAGAATAATCAACTCTTACATTTCACTTATAGAGTGAATTTAAAGCCTCAGATTTAGCATTTTGGTCGCAATCTTGTGTTTTAGAACCAGGAATGACATTAGCCAATGCTGGACAAGCAAAAAAGTTAAAACCTTCATGTGATAAAAACACACTCTCAAAGCAACATGATCTCCAAAACCTGTTCGTAAAAATGTATACGAAATATTTGACATAGAAATTCGTAACAATACATACTAACTGGCAGTGGTTAACCACGCCCCTTTGAGGGGGTTAGAGTTAGTATTGTATTCTTACAATTTAACATTAATTTCTCGTTAAAAATGCAATCATAACACGTTTATCGTTAGACTTCACAAAGTGTGTTTACAGGGTGCAGGTTCCCATTCACTTTGAATAGGGTGACGTCATCAGTTGCCAGTCCGTATTTATTTAGTATGTATCACTACGAATTTGTATCTTCAAGATTTTCGTATACATTTGTACGAATAGGTTTTGGAGATCAGGCTGCTCAAAGGGTTTAAGTTAGTTAGTTAAAGTAAGATAAAGATGCAAACAATTTCAGACGATGGTGGCGACTTTGCAATAGCAAGGTAGCCCTAAAACAAACCCTGAGTAATTCCACTGTAAATGGGACGAGCATTTACTAAATAACCATCATGCTGGAGGTTGCCACCTGGTTTCTCCACAGCCAGGAATTCAATATTTCCTGTGTTCTTTCGAATAAGGGGTCTTTTATTTGGCCCAGAGGCTCGCAGCAGTCATATTTCTAGTCATTCACTGTGGATTTTGTGGAAGACAAGCAAACATTGAAAAGGATAAGTTGGCTATTTTCTACATAATTTCAACCATATCTCATCTCCCCTGTGTTTTCTTACTCAGTTGTCTGTATTCTAATGTCTTAATGTGTTTTAATGGTGTATTGGGTTTTCATCTGCTTATTTACGGCATTTAGACAAATCCATAAAATGCCTGCCCTGCTGTGCCTAATTACGTTGGGTGACCCATAAACAGCCGTAGATGTTGTTGCGTCTCCATCTGGATGTACCACAGTGGTTGAGCTCCAGCAGTAAGATAAAGTAGTAGCAGCAGTAAATCCCCGGCCTTGATATGGTGCGAGCGTTGCATTGTTTCCATGAAACTGACGCAGTGTTTCCTGATCACAACAATCTGAGGCATCGCCTTCACGCCACAACTAATATGTGTTTCTCTGCTCGTAGTGGCCCGACAAGCCATATGTTACTTCCACCTCTCGCCCACCTAATCCGTTCATTCAGTGGCCCTGCTAGTCACATCCACCTCGTCAGCTCAATCACTCGTCTCCCCTACTCACTCAAACCCAGTCACTCAAACACTCACTCGCTGCCTGATCGTTCTCTGCAGTATGTCAGACTCTTTTCTGTCTTGCATTTACTCCTGGACTGATTCCCCATTGCCACCCCGCTTGTCTTGGATTACCTCGTCCGGTAACTCACCCGGCCTTCTCTCTTAGACCCCGTCTTTTCCTGGTCACTCTGGAACCTACTTGTTTGTCTTGTGGTAGCTCACCCCTTGCACCGTATCCCCTAGACGTACGCCAAGTCCCTTTCTAATGAGCAGATGGAAACCTGACAATACTGATATCTCAGCTTTTTAAGAACATTTGGCATTTGGTGGACGGACCCAGTTATACTGCTCAGGATTAGCATCATCCTCTAAACCTCCTTTAGATGCGAAAGACAAGATCTGCTCTAAAGCTCTAAGTCTATTTCAAGGCCACAGGAGGCAAAAGCTGTAAAGTTGTGTGTATTTCCCAGTCTAGTGTTTGTCCTTGTCACATGAAGGACCGAATTCTGAAGTCGCTCTGCATGATCACCTTCACGCGGTGTCGCACTTCCGTCTTGATTGAACTGGCCCCTTACAGAATGATAATGCCCCTATCAACAAGGCATGGGTAGTGATCCAACAGGCTGAAAAGAAATGACAATTTGTCCACAGGCCAGTCTTCTCAGCACCTCCACCTTATCCAATTCTGCATTTGAGAGGTTCTGCAAAGGCGGCAGTGACATTTTATTATGCTTCTATCAAAAACCGGAGGGCCCAGATAATCACTCAGAATTGGTATTTTACCAGTGATTAGTTGTGACCTTGCCAGAGGAGATGACTGGACCAGAAACGCGAGGAAAATTAAACCCGACTATTCAGCAGCTGTGACTAAGGAAAAGATTTACGCTGCCGCCTCCATTATTTTTATATGCAGATTAAACACCCAGGGATGAAGTGGAGGGTAAACAGCCCTAAACACTATTTACTCATCCTTCTATTTTTTTTAGATTAGCATTAAATTCCTTTTTAGGCAGTAAATCCTAATGATATAACTTCATAAATAATGCTGTCATGAGAATATGATGTTGGTGATATAAAAAAACGTTTTTTTGGGTACATTAAATTATTATTATTACACTTCTTTTGTGATCGTCTGACGGTGATGACAGATTATCCATCTGTGTGTGTATGCAGTATTTACCCAGTAGAGTGGCGACACACGCCAGGATGGCCAGCAGGGCGGCGGTGCTGAGCCCGGGGGAGGGCAGGGAAGATTGCTGGGGGAGACACACCGCCTCTCTTTCCCAGTCCCACTCGCCCTCCGTCTCTTTGTCCTTCCCCTTCTCCCCGGCGCGGGCCCCTCCTCTCAGGCAGGGACAGACGGACACGGTGACCGTCCCGGTGTTGGTGAGGCCTGACGTCCCGTCCCTCAGCACCAGCGGCACGTGGAGCGTCAGGGTGGAGGCTGCGGAGCGGGACAGCGGCAGCAGCTGGGAGAGCAGCACCAGGCTCGCTGTGGGGCCTGAGGGAGAAAATGTATCTGTTGACAAGTGCACTTGCAATTGTGAAATGATAGATATCAAATGTGTGACTGCGATCAATAGGTGATTGCTTTACACCACAGAGGAAGCAGCTGTGGTTACACACGTGGAACACAGAGTAAGCCCGAGCAGCTATTATTATTATATTCAGCAATAACGGCTCACATGAGAGCAGCGGCGACGACAGAGCTCTGGTCTCTATTGGTCTGACAAAGGAGCAGTGAAGTGTCTGCCAAGGAGAGAGATTTCCTCTAAATCCAATATAAAAGGCTACAAAAAAATAAGGCAACAGATTACAGAGCTCACAAACGTTGTGTGGAGGATATTTAATCTGCATGAAAGGCACTGCAAATTCATATAAATATATATAACCGACTTGGTTATCAAAACAATCTTCTCTGATTTGAGTCATTAGTGTTTTTTTGTTTTTTTAACAACGCAAATACTGCAGCATTCCTTTGACTGTCCAAGTGAGAACAGAGCGTGTTCTTGTTTTTCTCTGTTCTACTGTTGGATGACACTTCAAAGAGGCCTTTGATTCTGCATGTAAAGTCAGTTTATCGCTCAGATCTATCCGTACGAGAGCCAGTCAGACAGAGTACACGTATCGAGATAACTTAACTTGGTTGATCGATACTCTTTATCTTTCAGATGGGTTGAATAGCTTTGCGTAGCGGGAACCCAGCCTTGCCGCTCCCCTGGTCTCTACGCAGTGGGTTGCGTATTATGTGTTACGTATCTACGCAAATTGGGTTTGCTGTCACCACTATCATTAATCATTGCGCTCTACATGTGCATTACCAAGTAGCAGAACGCCGCCGTTTTTCTGAAGGCACATTATTCCCAAACCCCCAAAGTCTGAAAAAGATCCCAGTGGGACTAAAGTTCTGGAAAGGGTCCAAATGCTCATTAATCCATAAAATTCCATCTTCATACAACATCAGAAGCGCATGGATAATTATTATGCAGCATTCCTTCAACAGAACTTTCCCTTTGCTTTTCATGCTGCAGAACCACTCATCACTCAATGCCCTCGTTGTTTGGGTCGGTTAGGCAGGAGCAGCCAGATTAGTTAAGAAGATCAGAGACTGGAAGGATGAGTCATGCGTTGTAGGAAGAAAAAAATATCCCGACTGGGAGGTCCTTCGACCTCATTTTACAAATGTATTCTCATGTTTGTTGCACAGAGATTTATTTGTTTTACCATTGTTGGGATGTTGGAAGAAGGGCATTTAGCTGCCAAATAGCCAAAACTTTCCATTGCACATTGATGGAGACCAAAGCAAAGCTGAAAGGAGAGTGGACACACAACATTCATCAGGTGAATGGAGATGTGACTTCCAATAAGGTCTCGTGGTTAATGTGTCAATATTCACATTTTTGGATGCTGGCCCATACTGGCCAAAAAATAAGAATGAATGCTTTGACATTTTTATGAGAAGTAATACAGTATATGGCACTAATTGATTCACAGCACCTTGATAAAAAACAACTATGGCTTGTAATGCATCAGAAAGCGGAAGCTGATGTGAACGGGGGGTAATACATTTTGAATTGTGCAGGTTTCAAAATCTTCAAAACTGCAAATGATTTATGTTTAATTGAGCATGTTTGTTAGGCCTCAAGGATAAACACATCGTGGTTCGACTGCGAAAAAACCTGTGTTTGCTTACAAGGAAACTCCTCTGTGCACAAAATACCTCGACTGTAGAAAGATTCAAAAGGGTTGTGAATGTAGAACAATATTTTTTGATTAAATCAGGAACTTTACATACTTTTATTTTTTATTTAACGGTTCATTTCAGCAAAAATAACCCCTTACCTCTTTGATTCAATGCAAATAATCATCAGTACATCGGAAGCCACTGTGATTTGATGATAAGACTGTACTTTATATGTCTATGTCAGTGTGTACTTGCACTGTACATGAACTGTGTGTGTCTTTGCAGAGAGAAATGGGCCAAAGAAAGAGGAACAGACAATGTACTAGAAACAAATGCTAAATAGCTCAATTCAATTGAGCTGAAGGGAATGAAATGAAGCAGCTCTGATTCCTTCAGAAGCGTTTCTTTGTAAAACACTATCTATGCGTGGTTGTGGGGAGGAGATGGAGGTGGGAGGTACGGATAGGCCAGCGAGAGGGACAAATAAAAGAGACGAGCATAACAAAGAAAAACAATTGGCCCACTGGAGTTGGATAGTGGAGAGGCAGGAAAGGGGAGGGGGGGGTGAACGGAAGAGGCAGAGGCTTTGAGAGGGGGAAAGAAATAGAGTACAGGGGAAAAGACAACGCTGGAAAAGAATGTGGGATTAAAAGCCTTAAAGTAGTGGAGAAACAGTGTGTGTCTGTCGGGGGAGGGGGGGAAAGGGTATTAAGAGACATATATGGAGAGAGGGGAAGATTGAGTGCCTACCACCACTGTCCCTGACGCTAAAGTTGAGGGCGGCGCCAGACTCCGGAGGGATGCTGAAATACACGGTGCTGTCATTCCCTCCCTCATCTCTATCAATCGCCCGCAACACCTGCACCACCTGAAAGCAGGAGATAGAGAAAGCAGACGAGATGGGGTGAGGGGAGGATGTGAGTGTGTGTGTTTGTGTTTGAGAGCGGGTTGGTAGGGCAGGAGAAAAAAAAAAGGTAAGGGCAGAAAACATTTGCACAGAGAGTGCTTTTAGCTACAAACCATTAGCAGACGTCAGCATGAATCCAAAAAAGCCAAACAATTAGCGCAGAGAGACACAGGCGGACTGGGACTGATTCCCACAGCCAATAAATAACCGCGTCTGATGGGAATCGCCTTACGCAAACATTTGGTCATCCGGCAGTGGAATCCGCGCCAAGCCTACAGTGGCAATTGTATCAAGATTAATCTAAAAGAATAAAAAATCTCCCCCGCAGCCTAAACTGAGCGGTAATTTATTTTGAAGAAAACTTCTGGTGGTCATTATGCAAGACGTCCTCTCAGAGGGGCTTTGGAGTGCCAGCGTGGAGAGGGAACGCGGGGATGAGCGGCGCCGCATGCTCATTGAGTTAGTCGTGTCTGCAGGCCGCGGGAACATTTGTACAATCGTCATGTTGTCGGTTTCTGGGTGTGAATATTCCAGCGTGTTTTGTCTAACGATGAAGTCACGCAGGGAGAGTTTGAGAGAGACGCCCACACAAAGCCTAAACACATTTGACGATATCATAATCTCCCTTCCTTGAACCCGCTGTGCATCGCGTCGTAGCCAAACACAAACACCAACACCACAGGCGGAAAAAACAAATCAACGCTGCTGCCGCCGAACCACAGATTTAGTGGTGAGAAACAACAAAGACACAATCAGAAGTGATGAAAAAAACCAACAACAGATGGGCCAAGACACCAAAATATGGCTACGGAATAGGATGAGGAAGGGGGTGGGGGGGATGGCTTCCAGGGTGAGATTTAGCAGTGCACAGGTGATTTATATAATTGAGATAGGAGCAAAACACCAGGAAGAAGAAATAGAAGGACAAAAAAAAGCTGGACGGATGGCAGTCTGCGAGCAAACTGGAGTGTAGTTACAATCTGAATAGCTGCTGCGTTCTGATAACAGGCCATGGAGGATTCACCTCGCTGAATGACGCGCTGCAGCTGAACGCCGCCGTATCTGAAGGGATGTACGGCTGAACTTTGTATGCTTTGCACAACACCCGCACAGAAGGAAAACTGCTCTGAAGTGATATTCTATTAGTCTTAAACTGCATCGTTAGGCCCTGTTGCAAGCTGATGTTGAGCTGGTCTCATGTTTACCACATTCACACTCTTAGTTTAGCATGTTAGCATGCTAACATTGCTACAGCGCAGGCCTGTGGGAATTGACAATGTTGCTCAATGAAATGTTTCGTCATGAATCGACTGTGCCAATTTTCACTCATCAAATTGTTTTTACAGCGGAACTCTTCATGCAGACACCACCCATCAATCAGACTGGCAAAACACATACTGACCTGCCCGATGGTCGATGAGTCGCAAATGGCCGTTGTGTATTGACGGTCCAGCTCCGGTGCGTTGTCATTCAGGTCTAATGTCTCTATCGCAACCAGAACTCTGGACACCTGGCTGGGATTGTCTGAAAGAGCCAATCACAAAACAGCTTACAATAGAGCACTCTGAGGTGAATGCAGAAGCTTATACCTGACGTAGAAGAAAATCCACAAATGTAACAACCACGAGCGCGTGCACGTTTGCACTCCAATAAACCCATTTGACAGCCCTCACGAGCGAGGTCGTGCTTTTCCATCTTTGTTCAGCAACTTCAGCGGCACTCACGTTACCGAACGCAAAGTTGGCTAAAAATAAAGTAGTGCATTTGGTTTCACAGGCTCCCCAGCGGAGGTGTGGCTGACGCTTCCAAGGTGGTCAGATGTCTCCACAAGAAGCTGTTGCATTCCTCGCGAAAGAGAGCGCGCGTGTGTGTGTTTTCGAAGAGAGAGAGAAACGGAGCAGAAGAAGGAGTCAATCTGCATGCGGTCATGCCAGGGCGCAGTTTAAATGGATTGGCAGAAGGCCCCCCCCAGCAACAGTTGAGGCTGCCCTAGTGCGGGGGGTGGAACACAATCCAGGCTTTTCAGCACACACCTTCACTCCTACATTTAAGCAGGCAACCCTGCAACACAGCAGGGGGGCCATGCTTTCTGTAAATTGGCATACTCCCACACCATCTTCTCAAACCACTGTGTCAGGGATGACAGCGGCTGCTTCACAGTTCCCGAAAAAAGCCCCCAAATGCGCGCTTGCTGTAATGCAGGAGGATGAGCTGGCCTGCCCGTGGCCATGGCACGGCTCATACTGAGGTAGGAGCCAACACGGCCTCCGACTGTCTGTTGGTTAACGAGAGCTCATTATTTAAGGCAGGCACTCACTGTGCTGCCCTCCCAGTCCTACGAATCCTCGCTGCCACTAGGAGCCCCCCGAGTCGTTTTAAGTAAACATAAACTTTGTCCGGAGCGAGACCAGGCACGAAAGACAGCTTCCTCTCCTCGCACACTCAGCAGTCACTGGGCTGCACCGACTATTTTTTTTTTTTTTGGGGGGGGGGGGGGGCTTAGAGGAAGATCCAAATAATGGCCTCAAAATTGAGCCATTATTTAGCCAAAGGCTGGTGTTAATTAAAAAAAAGACATGCCAGGCCGAAAAGTCATTGCCATATGGTATCTGTATTCAAAACATGATATATATATAATTGTGCTGTTGCAGAGAGGTCCATTGACTTTTACAGTGGGTGGCATGTTCTTTCCATATTGCGAACACTTGGCTTGAGGTGTCATTTCAGTCGGTCCCACATACACTTGCTGCCAATAATACTCACCACTTATGCAATAATCTACAGCTAGAAATAGTCCCTGAATGCACTATTTCCATTTCTTTGAATGATGGCTTTTTCCAGCTGTTGAGATTGTTTTGCCGTGCAAAAAACAATGGGCTTGAGAATGCGACAGAAGGACTAGGAGTATTGGGAGATGCACCTTCGTATCGTTAGTTTTTATCCTTTCATGACAAAAAACACACAATACTGCCAGCTTTATCATTAAAACCAAACCATTCTTTTGCAGTAGTCTAAGCTCTTTACAACCCCTCCACCCCAGTACGGCCCTTATAGGGTTTTACCACTATCAACCACAGCAGGTCTTCAGCTGTTGATACAAAGCATCTCGTTGTTTCAAATTTCATCATTTGAACCTGGCAATAAAAGACAACAAAGACAACCTCATCTTGATCATTGTTGAAAGCTGCGCTAGAGCTTTGTGACACTGTGATTGTCTCTTTCAGCTTATTTTTGGTATTTTCTCTGTGAAGGGTTTGCTGGAACTAAAAGGCGTTTTCCACTCTGCTTACAGCTGCGGTGGGCCCCCAAAAGCAACGGTTGCGTTTGATATGTCACTTTTTTGGAGCCCTAAGCCGGTTTTCAGATACCACGCCATTTACAGTTTACACTCCCATAAAGCTTCATGCTCATCAGTGGGAGCAGGTGTCGGTAAAACATTGGTCCCATTTAAAAGAAATTAACTAATGCAGCGATTCCCAAAGTGTGAGCCGCGAGAGGTAAAATGTTTTTAATTTTCAATTTTGAAAAGTTTGAAATTAATATCAAAATATTTATGATGCAGCACATAAGTTTTGTGAAACATTAATTTATGAAGCACAAACAATTTAAACGAACAGATTAATAACACAATCAGGCTCTCGCTCGAAACGGCTGCTCTTGTCCGCCTGTCGTTATTCAACAAAAGGCGCCGCCAAACAAAACAATGTCAAATGGGGCGCCCTCTTGTAGTATGAAAGTAAATATACCTCGTTTTCCGCACTTTAAGGCGCACTTAAAAGCGCACTTAAAAGCGCACTTAAAAGCCTTTAATTTTCTCAAAAAACGACAGTGCGCCTTATATATGGATCAATTGGTTAATCGGTTGATCCATACTGTACGGCGCTCAAGGCGCTCTGCCAAACATGCCAAAGCTCGGTCTACGACGGCGAGATGCTGAGCGGGCGCTCAAGCGCGTGAGATATGGAGCTTGTTTCAGGGCGCGTCGGAGAAACAAAGCTGTCGTTCACCAGAGTTGTGATTAAAGGTTTGGGTGGGCCGCAAAAGATTTTCAGATTTCAAAGTGGGCTGCGGCAATCTTGAGTTTGGGAACCGCTGAACTAATGGATGAGTTCTAGCGACAGACTTAAGGACCTCTGACCTCTCTGCGTGGCGATGACAGTAATGTTGTGCCAATGGTCGCGTTCGCGGTCCAGCTCCATGGCCGTGGTGATGAGGCCGGTGTCTGGAGTGATACGGAACAGAGCCTCCGGGTCCGACTGGGGATCAATAGAGAACCTGGTGAAGGAAAAGTGGGGTTGAAGGAGGGAGATAGTTGAGAAAGGGGAGGTGAAAGTGAAATTGGAAAGTGGAAGTGAAGAAAGGAATAAGTGAATGAAGGCTGGCTGAGGTGGCAGTGGGGTGCCGAGAGAAAGACGCACACAGGGCGAGTGTGTGAGGGTGCGATAAGGAAGTCTGCATTCGAATGGCCAAAGAATTAATATAGAGAGATTATCGGAGCTGATAGGAGCTCTTTTGAAGTGCCACCGATTATCTAAATATCTCTGAGAATATACCAACCATCATCCCTCCGCACGCACTCACTCTTAGCACTTTTGCCTCTGCTAATTGGGACACGGCTTGGTGCGGTTCTTACAGGCAAATCACTCGCCTCCCAGACACACAAAGAAAACCTACTGCAAACAGCAGTGCGAGGAGTGGACCACTAAGCGTATGTGAGTACTGCGAGTACAGTGAGTACTGAGTTGTCGTTTAGTTAGCTTATTTTTATTTGTAGAGCTATTAGGCTTGGGTCTTTTTTCTCTTAATTAAAGAGCTGGGTTTGGATTTCAATCCAAAAGAGTGCATATGCCATGTTTAAATCAATCAATTAAAAAAATAAAAATAAAAAGCAACTGCAACTGGCAGCACCGTCATGTGGTTTACTTTTCACTTGGCATTGTAACTGTATAAGCATCATAGAAATGTTGTTTGAATTACTAAATCAACATTTCTGGAGAGGCTTTCTTCCTTACAGTTTGGATGCGTCTCATGTCTGCAGCCTGTTAGCCTAGCTTAGCACAAAGACTGCAAATATTTAGCCTTTCTCTGTCTAGAGCAAACAAAAAGCACCCCCCAGCACATCAATAACACATTCATTTACACTTTAAGTCATTGTTTAACCTGTACAAACAAAGCCAAGCTCACGGGCTGTCCAACCTTCAGCAATCAAGCCAATTAGCATATTTATCCTACAGTGCTCCATCCTTAAAAACCTCGGTAGAATGGATGACGCAGTTTATCTGAATTTTGCCTCCATTATTCTCAATGAAAAATACTCTTGCTAGCTTTACGATGACAGTGTCTCTGTACCTGATGTTGTTGGTGAGACCAGTATCGGGGTCGACGGCGCTGACCCGGCCCACAGTGCAGGCCGGCGGGCAGTTTTCAGACACGTCCATGTGGTAGCGTGCTCGGGAGAACCTCGGTGGCTCGTCTGCATCCAGCACTGCTACTCGGATGGAAGCCCGGTCCTTAAAGGGGCCTCGGCGCAAGAAGCGAGGATCTACTATGGGGTTGAGGACCTCCACGGAGAAGGAGTAGGAGCTTCGGCTCTCATAGTCGACCGCCTGGGGAGGGCAGCGGAGGAAAGGCTAGTTAGCTGTAGAAGAATGTCATTGTCAGAGGTTTAGGTACAGTACGCACTAACAGCGAAGCTTCATCATTCATTGGATCTAAAGAACGGTATTGAATTTCAAAAGCAGAGGCATGTCAAATACTGAAATATTCCAACAGCTCGCTGAGGCTTAAGAACCGTCACATCCAAAATAGGTCGAAAATAGTATGAAGTAAATAATGCTACCATGGCAACAACGTGTTGCGTTTTGAACGTGGCCCTGATGGGATAATTAGGTGGTGGTTTTGTGTGAGGTAGGAAATACAGCATTACCAACGAGATTCATCGATACCGATACAAAAGGTTGAAAGCATCGTCTAGGGCTTCGACAATGATGCTGCTCCATGTTTGGCTGCTTTGATTTGGCGCCTTGTCAACCAATGTGGGAGTAACTCAAAGTTGTTCCTGTGAACACAGAGTGGATTTTCACTTGGAAGTAGTGCGGCCGATATAGTTTCGATGTCGACAAGTGGTTGCTGTGGGGGATAGATTTCCATGAGTGGAAACTGAAAACAGAGGCGCGCAAAAAAAAAAAATGACCATGGCAACTCGATCATCGCCATTGAGACTCCTGGCTATGAGAAGCGTGAGAAAACGCGTTGTATCCTCGCAAGGGGGAAGAGATTTCTTTTGGGGTAACAGCTCGGGCCCCGGTGAGTGTTTGTTAAAGGGAAGTTACGCAGCCTATTTGTCTGAGGTGTCCGTGTGATTGCCGCGCCGTGTCCCAGCCAGCGCCCTGTGAGGCAGGAAAGATGGGGTCTGCCTAGAATTGTTAGTGAGGGCAGAGGCCCACGCAGGTGATCACATCCACATCCACTGTTTTGACACAAACTCTGTTGAGGATATTTCATAAATGTTTGGATATTTGGTGTGTGGGTGTGCAGGTACAAGTGGATCTTTGGCCGACGTGTCCTCAGATCTCAGACACTGTCAGTGTGCGTGTGTTCCTAAAGAAACGGCCCATATGAGTCCTGTCAGTGGGATTGGCACTGAGAACCACGTTGGACAGAGGATAAAAAGGCTCCTTGGTTCGCCGAATATTAGAGGAAAAAAAATCATTCCGAGCATCCCAGCAGCATTGGGAATATTGATATCCTCTCACTTGCGCCCCTTTCTGATCTCTCTTTTTCCATTTCCTCTTCTCTTCCCATTCTCTGAGCTGTAAACCAGAGTAAACTGCTTCACAGAAAATCAGCAGTTTTAGAAGATTGATTAAAGATTAAGTAGAAGAAAAGGGCAAAGGGATGGGGATCGAAATGTTGGCAATTTGAGGGAGCGCCTCTAAAAAAAAAGATAAATAAACAAGCAGCGTGTGGAGATGAGGGCGCACGTGTGTGTGGAGAGGGGGGGAAAGGGTTCCTTAACGGGGTCCCCGTTACAGGGAGAGAGAGGGAGAGACAATCTATCTGGAGAGGAGAGGTGTCACTCACGCTGTGAGCACACACTCATCACCCCCACCCCCCTCTCGTCCCCCAGTATTCCATCACTGCGCTCCCCCTCCTTCGCCCGCCTCACACACTCTATCATCCAACTCCCCTTACGCCCACACCCATCCTTTCCACCCCCCCATCGTTGTGTGTGTGCCACAGAGGCACACACACTCCCCTCTCTCTCTCCCCCATACATGACCCACACGCCACACGATTCTTCTTCTATGTTCTTTCGGTCTGGTGCAAAATGTTTTCACGCGCACAAGAGCTTGTGTGGAACACACACACGTGCACACACAAACATCTTAAGAGGCAGAATGTGTCACGCCCTGTTTTATTTTGTAGTTTTCTGCGTCTTGTGTCCCTGGGTAACTTCACTTGCTGCCTTGTCCTGTCTTCCCCTATGATTGTCTGTCATGTCATGATTGTTTCCACCTGTGTCCAATCACCTGCACCTCACTAGTGTATTCAAGCCATGTGTGTCTCTTGTCACTTGTCGTGTCATTGTTGAATGTTCAAGCCTGAAGTGTTCCTGTTTCCCACCTGTGTTTTTGGAATTTTGCTTTGGAATTTTTGGCTATTAAAGTCTTTTTGTTTGTTTGAGTCCTGCCTACACCCGTTCGTGACAGAATGGGTGGGATTTGTCAGTTTGTGGTGGGCTAATTATTGATTTAAACCACACAATACAGCAACGATTAAGACCACATGGTCGATATCTTCACTTTACTGAGCACCTTTCTAGTTTCGACGGACACCCAAAATCAAAAAGTTTCACCGGAAAAAGACATACTGCCCGCCTCCTTCATCCCTTATGTAGCCTCCCTTTTACCCACGCACTCCACAAGTGTAACCTTCTCCTGTCCTACGGAGCTCCTAATGTCCTTTTTTAAAATTCTAATTCCTCTATACAATTTCCCTTTCAAATTTGCTTCACAGTTAGCAGAAATTAATTAGCTAACCTGCATGGTAGACTGGCGATCCATAATACATCTCTTCTCAGGGAGGCCGACCCATATGCATGCATGCTCTATTGAGAGTTTGTGTGTGTGTGGTTATGAATGAGTGCATGCATTGCAGTAAATGTTCATTTCTGCAGGGTGAGGCTTCAGGTCACAGAGGGGGAGCATTTCCCTGACTCTTCAATACAAGATTTAAAATAAAATAATAAATAAGATTGCATACTTGTGCTCACCTATGAGTATGTGCGTGTTTGTGTATCTGTGTGTGCCCCTGGCAGCTCGACTTCTTTCTTGATTTTCTGCATTCTAAAATCAACCCCAAGATCACACATCACATTTGTCTCATGACAAATGTAGCTTTGGACATTTCTGCCAACTGCAGAGTCGAGAGAACAAAGACTTCTAAAGCTCTCTTTTGACTTTGTTCTCCCTCAGCCGCCCTCCCTTCGCTCTGTCACTTGTCTTCTGTCTTATTGCACTCACAGATGTCCCACGTCTTCCTAACCTACAATGAAAGACATTGGTCTCTCTCTCTCTCTCTCTCTCTCTCTCTCTCTCTCTCTCCCTCATATTTTTTTTTCTCCCTATGAGGAGATTAACACAATCTCTACTCGGCGTGAGAAAACAAACACAGATAATCCCGGGCCTCGCTGCTGGCGTGTGACCGAGGATTAGCCAGCCGTTTTAAGTGAGAGCATATGGAAATAATAAAGGCAAACTGACACATCCGCGAGCTTGCTTGTCCTCCAGGTAAGAGAGGGAACGAAAGGCACAAATAGCAAGCTTACACAGCTCACAGCACCCTGAAAACATTCCTCAAAAGGGGGAACCTCCTGAATCAGGACGCTGCTGGATTCCATTAACGATGCTGTGACGTGCCCGGTGTTGCGTCTGGAGTGTGTAATATCCGAGCTATTAAATTTAGTATACGCGTGTAATGGTGCTGGGAAACCGGAGCGTCGGTGGCTATGAGTGCTTTCGCAAACACGCTGCGCCTTCTCTACACTTTTTTTAAAATTGCAATTTCCAGGTGTGCTCGAGCTGCCGCCACCAGTCCACCAGTCGCATGGATGTGAACCTCTGGGCTCTGGGGGACGCTGCAGCAGAGCAGAGTCCCGGAGCTCCTGTGTCGAGAACCAGTTATGCAAATTCCTCAATTACCTGCTACTTACACTGTGGCCTTGCTCACATGCTGTATCAAAAATCCATTAGCAGCAATGTGTACATTCATTAGTGTCACACATACGTCCACATCATAGTTTATTTTTCATCTTCACTGGGTGTTCACATCATAGTCTATTCATCTCCACTGCATGTTCACTAACTCTCCTGTCATTTCAGATCCTCCCACCTCGTCACCTGATTTCCTGCACCTGGTTCTCCTCACCCTCACCTGTGGTGCCTTCCCTCGTCAGTCACTCACTATTTAAGCCAGTCACATTCTGTTGCTCACTGCCAGATTGTCTTGTGTGTTCTACCAAGTTTTCCAGCGTTTCCCGAAGCCATCCTGTTTTTCTCGATTCCGACCTCGTCTGTTCCTCGACCCCGATTTACCTGTCTGCCCCGTTTTGGATTTGTCTGCCTGTCTGTGTGCCCTCCTGATTCTGACCCTGCCTGTCCTCGTCTACGGATTACCTGCCTGCCCCTCTGGACTTGTTTGCCTCCTGACGGATCTCCCGGTTTTGACCCTGCCTGAACCTTGATTAAAACCCTCCTGTCTTGTCCATCGTGTACGAGTCGTGCATTTGGGTTCTCCCGTACTCCGGTATCAGTAACCGTGACAGTACAATCTGGCCAAACATGAACCCAGCCGACCAAGAACGTACCGAGCCCGAAACCCCGAATCCAAGCAACATGTTGCAGCGCCATGAGCAGCAGCTCCACTTCATGGCTGAGGCCATGCAGTCTATGTCGGCCCGCCATGAGAGCAGCATGGAGTCCCTCCGCGACCACCTGCGGAACCTCGCCGTGGTGACGCGTACTCCGGACGTCACCCCCGCTGCTGCCCAAGCACCCACCTCCGCTCCAATGTCCGACGCACGTCTTCCTCCACCCGAGCGTTGTTCCGGCGCTCCCGGTTCCTGTCGACCGTTCCTGGTACAGTGTTCGCTCGCCTTCGAGCTCCAGCCGTCCGCGTTTCCCACCGAGAGGTCCCGGGTAGCGTACATTGTTTCCTTGCTCACAGGGAGAGCAAGGGATTGGGGAACGGCCGAATGGGCTAAACAGACTTCTATCTGTTCCTCCGTCGCGTCGTTTTCCGAGGCGATGCAGAGGGTTTTTGACCATGCCACTCCCGGACGAGAGGCGGCCCGGGGACTGTTTGGTCTGCAGCAGGGAATACGATCCGTTTCCGACTATTCCATTGACTTTCACACCATGGCAGCGGAGAGTGACTGGAACCAAGCCTCGCTTCGCGATGCCTTCTACCACGGATTATCCAGCCGCGTAAAGGACGAATTGGCAGCTCGGGATCTCCCTGCTGGTTTAGACGAGCTGGTCGCCCTCGCCATTCGGATCGACGGCCGTCTGCGGGAGCGGAGAAGAGAGAGGGTCGCTTGCGCAGCTTCAGGATCACCGCCGCGCCAGTGGCCGGAACCGCGACGGGCACCAACCGAGGGTGGACCTTCTGAGTCTATCGCGGGGCCAGAGGCAATGCAGCTGGGACGGGCTCGACTCGCTCCGGCTGAAAGGCACCGCCGCCTGCAGGCCAACCAATGCATGTACTGCGGTCAAAGCGGTCATTATGTGAACGCTTGTCCAGTAAAAGACAGGGCTCACCAGTCAACCAGAGGGCGCTGGTGAGCCGGGAAGTTAGATTAGAAATGCCCTCTCGACCCCAAATCCATGCCCAGTTGTTTTTCCAGGATAAGAGCTACACTGTTCCGGTTCTGATTGACTCGGGTGCAGACGCCAATCTCCTCGACCAAGACCTGGCCTTCAAGATGGGGATTGAGCAAATCGCTTTGGAAAGACCCATCCGGGCCACGGCGTTGGACGGTCGGCTACTCTGCAGGGTGACTCATCAAACCACCCCGCTGCGCTTGGAGATGTCAGGTAACCACAGTGAAGCACTCACCTTTCATGTACTTCATGCACCTCAACAACCAGTCATTTTGGGGTTTCCATGGCTTAGGAGGCATAATCCGCACATTGACTGGGTTACTGGGACTATATTTGGGTGGAGTCCTCACTGTCACGCGGTTTGTTTAAAGCCGGCGTCTGCCATTAGCCGCTCCGTGTCTCCTGAGTCCCCAGATCTCACGGGCGTACCCGAGGATTACCACGATGTAAAGGAGGTGTTCAACAAGGCTCGGGCCACCTCACTACCGCCTCACCGCCCGTACGATTGTGCTATAGACCTCCTTCCGGGCACCTCGCCCCCAAGAGGGCGACTATTCTCTCTGTCGGCCCCTGAGACTAGGACTATGGAGAAGTACATCAGCGACTCCTTGGCTGCCGGTCTCATTAGACCGTCGTCATCCCCGGCCGGCGCGGGGTTCTTTTTTGTGAGCAAGAAGGACGGATCCCTGCGACCTTGTATTGATTACCGGGGACTCAATAACATCACCATCAAAAACAGGTATCCACTTCCACTCATCTCATCTGCTTTTGAGTTGCTACAAGGGGCAACTGTATTTTCCAAACTAGATCTACGCAACGCGTATCATTTGGTCAGGATCAGAGAGGGGGATGAGTGGAAGACGGCCTTCAACACTCCCAGTGGACATTATGAATATTTGGTCATGCCATTTGGCCTCACTAATGCCCCAGCTGTTTTCCAGGGGCTGGTAAACGACGTTCTCCGCGATCTGCTCAATGTCTGTGTTTTTGTCTATCTGGACGATATTTTGATTTTTTCCAAGTCTACACAGGAGCATGTGATACATGTACGGCAAGTCCTCAAGAGACTCCTTGAGAATCACCTCTTCGTTAAGGCAGAGAAATGCAGTTTCCACACCTCGGAAGTATCTTTTCTGGGCTTCGTCATCAAAGCCGGCAATATTCAGATGGACCCTGCGAAGACCAGGGCGGTGGCAGACTGGCCCCAACCCTCCACCCGCAAAGAACTGCAGCGTTTTTTGGGCTTCGCCAATTTCTATCGGCGGTTCATTCGGAACTACAGTGCTGTGGCTGCTCCTCTCACCGCTCTAACCTCCCCACAAGTGCCCTTTCAGTGGACCTCGGTAGCGGCCAGGGCATTCGGGGAATTGAAAACACGTTTTACCTCTGCCCCTATCCTTGTTTTCCCAGACCCTGCTCGCCAGTTTGTGGTGGAGGTGGATGCGTCGGACACCGGTGTAGGAGCAGTTCTCTCGCAGCGGTCGTCTACAGATCAGAAGGTTCATCCATGCGCCTTCTTCTCCCGGAAACTGTCTGCCACGGAGAGGAACTATGACATCGGGGATCGGGAGTTATTGGCGGTAAAGCTTGCACTGGAGGAGTGGAGACACTGGCTGGAGGGAGCTGACCAGCCGTTTATGGTATGGACTGACCACAAAAACTTAGAGTACATTCGCTCTGCCAAGCGGTTGAACTCCAGACAGGCAAGGTGGGCTCTATTTTTTAACCGTTTCGAGTTTACTCTAACTTACCGGCCGGGCACGAAGAATGCCAAACCTGATGCCCTGTCCCGTCAGTACCAGTCCAGGAGCTGCGTTCAGAGTCCGGAGAACATTCTCCCCCCTGAATGTGTTGTTGGGGCAGTGGCCTGGGAGGTGGAAGAGGAAGTAAAACAGTCTCATACAGCGCAACCGGCACCGAGTGCCTGCCCCGATAACCTTCTGTTTGTCCCAGCGAATCTGCGCTCAAAGGTCCTGCAGTGGGGTCACTCTTCCCGCCTGGCTTGTCACCCGGGAGTGATCCGCACGCTAGCTCTGCTGAAACAACGGTTTTGGTGGCCCACCATGGAGAAGGACGCTAGAGAATTCGTCAGTGCCTGCATTATCTGCGCTCAGCATAAGCCCTCTCACAAGGCTCCATCCGGCCTTCTTCACCCCCTGCCCATCCCTCATCGTCCCTGGTCCCACATTGCCTTGGATTTTGTAACCGGCCTACCCCCATCTGACGGTAACACAGTTATTCTAACGGTAATTGATCGCTTCTCCAAGTCTGCTCAACTCATCCCTCTACCTAAGCTGCCTTCTGCTAAAGAGACAGCAGAATTGCTATTACAGAAGGTGTTCCGCCTGCATGGTCTGCCCGTCGATGTGGTCTCCGATCGGGGGCCACAATTCACTTCTCATTTTTGGTCTGAGTTTTGCAGGCTACTGGGGGCCACAGTCAGCTTATCGTCTGGATTTCACCCACAGTCCAACGGTCAGGCAGAGCGGATGAACCAGGAGATGGAGACTTCTCTACGCTGCATCTCTTCCCGCAACCCCCGCTCTTGGTCCCAGCAACTCCTATGGGTCGAGTATGCCCACAACACACTCCCCAGTTCGGCTACCGGGCTCTCACCTTTCCAATGTTCTAGAGGATACCAACCTCCGCTGTTTCCGGAGCAGGAACTGGAGGCAAGCGTCCCTTCTGTCCAGGCGTTCATTCAGCGGTGTCGGCGCACCTGGAAGCAAGCCCGCTCCACGCTCCTGCGTACCTCGGACCGGTATCAACGGTCGGCTAATAGACGTCGCACCCCGGCACCCTGCTACGTCCCGGGACAACGTGTCTGGTTGTCCGCCCGGGACCTTCCACTCAGAGTGGAGTCCAAGAAGTTGGCGGCTCGATTTGTGGGTCCCTTTCCAGTCTCCAGGGTCGTCAACCCTGCAGCAGTCAGACTCCAGTTGCCGCGGGCCATGAAGGTCCACCCCACCTTTCATGTCTCCAGGCTAAAACCTGTCCTGGAGAGTCCACTTCAACCCTCCTCCAGACCCCCTCCGCCCCCCCAGCTCATTGACGGGGGCCCAACTTACACGGTCCGGCGCCTACTCAAGTCTCGTCGACGGGGTAGGGGGCTGCAGTATCTGGTGGATTGGGAGGGATACGGCCCAGAGGAGCGCTTGTGGGTCCCGTCACGCCACATACTAGACCCTTCCCTGATCAGGGACTTCCACAGAGCACACCCGGACCAGCCCAGTGGGACGTCGAGAGCCGTCCCTAGAGGGGGGAGTTCTGTCACACATACGTCCACATCATAGTTTATTTTTCATCTTCACTGGGTGTTCACATCATAGTCTATTCATCTCCACTGCATGTTCACTAACTCTCCTGTCATTTCAGATCCTCCCACCTCGTCACCTGATTTCCTGCACCTGGTTCTCCTCACCCTCACCTGTGGTGCCTTCCCTCGTCAGTCACTCACTATTTAAGCCAGTCACATTCTGTTGCTCACTGCCAGATTGTCTTGTGTGTTCTACCAAGTTTTCCAGCGTTTCCCGAAGCCATCCTGTTTTTCTCGATTCCGACCTCGTCTGTTCCTCGACCCCGATTTACCTGTCTGCCCCGTTTTGGATTTGTCTGCCTGTCTGTGTGCCCTCCTGATTCTGACCCTGCCTGTCCTCGTCTACGGATTACCTGCCTGCCCCTCTGGACTTGTTTGCCTCCTGACGGATCTCCCGGTTTTGACCCTGCCTGAACCTTGATTAAAACCCTCCTGTCTTGTCCATCGTGTACGAGTCGTGCATTTGGGTTCTCCCGTACTCCGGTATCAGTAACCGTGACACATTAGGAACCATATGTAATAAGTAAATGCCAGAGTCCACCGGGGGAGAGCGGCGGATGAATGCTCTACTGTGTGGCTCACTTTGATTTTGCGTGTCTCCTCTTGGACATCTGTGTGTCCGTGTGTGTGTGTCTGTGTGTGTGTGTGAATTTGAAATTAGGCAGACTTGGCTCTGAGCCAGAGCCATAGACAAACAATAAGCACAAGCCGTCTGACACGCCTCGAGACACCAACCGGAGGAGGGAGGGTGGGGTGGTGGGTGCGTGGGGTTGTGTACGGGATGTATGCATAGGTGTATGTGTGTGTGTTCTAGCTTGTGTGTCTCCCTGCCCTGCATTTTTGGACATGTGTGGGGAGATCAGGCCGAGAGAGGGAGAGTAATGAAATGCAGAGATAGAGAGAGAATGGCAG
Source organism: Gasterosteus aculeatus (assembly GCF_964276395.1). Taxonomy (NCBI): domain Eukaryota; kingdom Metazoa; phylum Chordata; class Actinopteri; order Perciformes; family Gasterosteidae; genus Gasterosteus; species Gasterosteus aculeatus. The sequence continues at coordinate 3,224,119 of NC_135690.1, read as the reverse complement.
AGCGAGGGGATCTGTTCTATTGCGGGGGGGTCTCTGTGGGCCCGACGGTAAATAAGCAGTGATAAGCAGCAGGCTTCTTCAGTCGACACCCCGACTTGCAGGCTGCTAATGACCCGACCGTCTCTCTCGCCTGTCCCCTTCCTTACCCTCGCCTCTGTCTCCCTGTGCTCATCAGCAGGTCTCCGGCGTCCTCCTCCTTCTGTCTGTCCCCGTCCTCCATTTTGCAATCACATATTCTCTCACAGCTTCTTTTTAACTAACAGCGAACGTCTTCCTCCAGCTCCCTCTGTAGACTCGATTCCTTCCTAATCTGCTGTTAAACCCCCCCCCCGCCTCACTCCGCGCCTCCTCGGCTCAGTCTCCCGACCGCCTCTCATCCCTCACGCCGTTCTGAGAAGTAGAGAGCCACCGCAGCGCCAGTTCCGTCGCCTAAAATGTGCAATCGCAGATCTTCTACTCCCTCTTCAGAGTTTAAACACGGAGCCGCAAGGTCAAGTGTGCGGCGTGTTGACGTGTGCGTCTGTATCTCTCTCTCCCTCTCTGTGGTTTATTGCTGCAAGGTGTGTGTCTCCGCTCTGTGTGTGGGTGTGTGTGTGTGCGTGTGTGGGTGTGTGTGCATTGTTAGATGACCGGCTAAAGAGATTCAGCCCACAGCAGCAGGGATGGCCAGCAAGGTCAAGGCCGACTCTGTGATACACACAAATTGTTCCGCTCAGAAACCCTTCGGTTCTCCGGGGGCCACACACATCATCTCTGCTAACGTTCTCCTTACTTTGAAAGGCTTCTGCATGGAAATGGACATCGGAGCATGCTCATTACTAACACACCCACGCACAACATTCTTTGAAACCTTTTTTGGTTTTGTTGTGGGGTGGCGGGTGGGGGGGTAACTAGTGAAAGTGAGGGGGAGCTTAGTGTCAATTTAACGCTGTTTGTTTTTAATTCTATTAGCTGTAGTTTGTCTGCCATGTTTGTCATTAGTGGTGCGTGGAATCCTATTCGAGTCAGATCTTTGGGATTTATTCATATGAGCAGTTTTCTGGAGCACCTTTTAACACACGCACCCCCCGCCCCCCACCCACCCAATGCCGTCGGCTCTATGGCTGACTTCTGACACGCTGCCTTGCAGCGATCTGTAAATACTCAATATATGTTCCACTTTGCTCGCGAAGTGCTCAAATATGAATCCTCTAGCATCCCGTGAGTGTTGAGTTGCATTTAATATTTAACCCTTAGCAGTTGGTCTAATCTATTTCTCTTCTTCTCTCGATGCCTTTGAAGAGGGATTAAAGCAACACAAAACCGCGTGGAGGAGGCCACGTTGAACAACTAATTGTTCGTTTTGTTTCCGTCTTTGAATCTAGTGGGAGGAATGCTGCGGGTGAGAGGTGTGTTATAAATCTGCAAGTCAATTTCCTTTCTCATCTTTTTTTATCTCGCCCGTCTCCATGTTGCATGTGCGTGTTGATTGATTGGCTCTCCTTAGGAGTTCTTCTTCTTTCGGCCTCTCACTTCTTCATTTGGTCTTTTTGTTTCCACGTTGTCTCCCTCTTTGTCTCAAAGTCGTGTTTCTCCTCCGTTTTGACTGTTTTTTATTATCCCTCTTTCTGCGTGTGGCCACGGATGGTTATTTTACCGCTCTGTGTCTCTTAGCCTATGTGCTAATTTCTCTGTGTGGCTGTCAATGACTGCGCAGCTTTCTTTTTCTCTTTCCGCATGTCTCTCTCTGGTTCCTCCATATTCTTAGTGCCTTGTTAGACTGTCACCGCCTCTCGGGACCTCATTTTAACACCCACCCTTTGTGCTGCAACCCCCCTTCCGTGCTCCTCTTTCCTCATTCCTTGGTCCTTGCCTCTGCCTTTTTTTCTTTTCTTCTTGAGTCTCCAGTCCTCTCCCTGCCTCAGCTTCTCTTCAAAGGAGCTCCCAGCGGGGCTTGGAGATGCCACTCTGCACACCCCCTCCAGGTGAGGATTGTTTTTCAGCGGATCCCTGCTAAACCAAGGCTGACGCTGGTGAATTCAAACGGAGTCGTGAGCACAGGTGATGGAAACGCCAACAACCCGTTGCTTCGCTAATATGGGCTTTTCAAAACAAATAGTAATGTTGTTTTACAGAGTTGCTGTTATTGTGGGTCTCTGCTGGGGAAAACAATCCCTCTCGAAAAGCATTTCAGGAGAATTTAGGAACGTTTTTTAAAGAATTCTATACAGGTTAGGAGACTTCTCTTCCAGTTTTGAAGATGTAGTCTTGCCTGTAGGAGCCTACTAGCACAATAAGAAAGGATGACTGAGACCAACAGAAGGACAATAGTGAAACGATTGATTAGTCGATGAATGAGTTTTTGAATCCGGCTCCTCTCAGAAATATTTTAGCTTCTCGTTTCTTCACCACAGATGTTTGACCTTCACTGTGATACAACTTGCAGCACAGGGGCTCCAGTGCACGATGAGGACTATTAGTGGAGGAGACACTATGTGACAGTCAGAATATTCATAGATGCTGGATTTTTGATCGAAGGAGGAGTACAAGTCATTTATAATGAATATCTTTTTTTGGATTCTATTTCAGAGAATTTCAGACATGCATGGAGGCAATCATTTATAATCAGGCTAATCAGTTAAAGACGTGCCTCAAACTCATTTAAATGTACGCGGCGTATACTGCTCACAATATAAATACATGACTGACCCCCCCCCCCGAGCAGAGAGCGAGCTGACAGCGTTGATAGAGACACGTCTGTATTTACACTGAAGAGTCTTCAGGGCTCATTTGAAATTAAAGCATTGTATCTCAGATGAGCCTCCCACGCAGAGCGCACTCTCCCCATTGGGTCTGGGTTATGTGTGAGTGCGGAGGCCTCTCTGCTGAGATCAGACGGGCGTGTATTCAGGGTTACAATGCGTACTAGTAACAAGTGGGTGGCCAACTAGCACCACCTGCATCCTCAGGAGAAGGGGATTATGGGAGACTACGGGGATTGTTTGAAACTGAAATCACCTGAACTACACTGAAAGGAGCAGTTAGGCAGCTGAACTGGCAAAGAGCCATCGCCTCATTGATCCTTCTGTACATGCAAAATGCTCTGCGCACCCAGGGGAGAAAAACAACCTTTTTTGCTGAACGGCGGCAGTCAAAACATTCTCGCTGCAAATTACGGCTGACTCCAGCGAGTACGGACGCCTCATTGTGTTCTGCTGTCAACAGATGGAAGCGTTGATAGGGGGAGGCGGGTACACTGTGAATCAGGCGGCAAGTTCATTTGTCATCAAACCACTCTCATCGGATGGGAGTCATAGAAGGAGAAAAAGGTGAGATGAATATAGATCACCTGTTTAAAAAATCCACAGATGCAAAGGGCGGCGGAGGAATGACTCATGCGGAGTGGGACAGGCTTACACAGTGTCTTTGTGTTCGTCCAGGTGATTCCAGGTAATGTGCTTTGGCAACGTGCTGTCAGCTATGCTGGGACTCACAGGCGACACAGATCTCAATCTGTTCCACCCTTCACCCGTCCGTCCCTCCGTCTCCATCGCCTCACCTTGTTGAGCGTGATGACCGCCTCTTGGTTCACTCCCGTGATGTTGAACGTCTCCCCGGTCTCCCCCTCCAGGATGGTGTAGTCCAGCCTGGCGTTCTCGCCCAGATCGGCGTCGGCCGCTGAGATGCGCCCAATCTCGGCCCCCGGGATGGCCAGCTCGGACACGGAGAAGGACCACATACCTGGGGGAGGGGACAGGGCAGGCGCTGATACACCTCAATGAAACAGTTAACAGTTCATTTTATCTTTTTCAACATTTTCAAATTGCTCTTCACAACCTGCTGCTGAGGCAGCGTTTGCAATATTGTTTTTGGAAAAGCAGCATTTTATTCGGATGAAGGAGCGAGATAAGAGGAGAGGAAGGCAGAGTATGTGTTGGGAATTGAGGCTTTATTAAAAGCCAAGTAAAATACGTCTGTAAAGAAATAATTAAATAAATGAAAAGGAGAAACACAGAGATTAAAAAAGTAACACAGATTACAGGTATGAAAAGCTGCTTTGTCTGCCTCCGTGTTGATGGCCGCGGCCAGCTTTTCATCACAATCACATTCCCTCCTCCTGCAAACAAGAGCGAATCAAGATAACAGGCTCTTTCATGTGGGCTGCCATAATTTTTACACTTGCTGGTTTTACGTTTACAGCTGGGCCCATTAAAGCAGCACATTATTAGAGTCCTTCTGCTGGCTTTGCAGTTCACACGCAGTACATTTCTCTCACCGACCAGCCGATGCACCTATCTGACGAAAGCATGGAGTGCACCTGTGAACAGGCCTTACTACATAACAAAACCCACTAGCACTTTAGTGCACCCCAACAGACACAGCGGCCACCCGCTGCACGGACCAGAACAAGCGAGGTAGGAAGGGAGAAGGTAAGATATCACCATTTGGCTCGCACGCACAGAACAGACAGCTCATCCGAACGGAGGCGTTATCTGCTCCGCTAAATCTGAAGGAATCAGATAGATAGACCTGTACGTGTGAGCGAGAACAACATCGCACAACCGGATTGACAGAATAAAAGATAGCCAGCGTCGTCGACAGGACGCCATCCAGGGCAACGCACAGTGCAGACGAGTTGTAGATGTGACAACATCAAAACTGTGAGCTTATTTCACTTTGAGGATTCGGAGATCACGGGTGGCGTCGCCGGGCAAAGCTATCAACCAGGGTGTTTGAATGTTGTCTTTTATTTTACTGGTTTGAAAGCACACAAAATAGGGCTTCACGCTCCAACAACCTGAATAACAAAAATGTTTATTTGTCAAACCCTCCCAAAGCGCACATGACCATCACAAGTTTTACGATTCCTATGTTTTGTTTAAAGCTGCAGAAGGGTCATTTTCTAATCAGGTTTTCTTATGTTTGTTGAAATTATTTTCAAAATGGTAACAATGCTCTGTTAATGTAGCAGAATAAGCTGTTTAATCACATAATTCTTCTTAAATACTTGTTGACTCGGTCACTAAATGGAGCGACGTTTGGAGTTAGCAGTGCCAGCTTCTCTTATGAAAAATAGTTAGGAGCTTGAAACCCCCGACACAAACAACACGTTCTATGCTTTATTCATTCGGTTCCTGGCATGTTTTTTTTTTTTTTAAAGGTGTCTGGAATCAAAAAAGAAAAACCAAACACGTACCATGTTCAAGTGCCGCTTTAGTGTAAACCCTCCTTAGGACACAAACATTCTCATAAATCAATTCAGAGCGCAGGACCTGAATGCGTCTGTGGTAACCCCACCACTCGGTCCGTCTACATCTGTGGGAAGGAGGCCTCCACACCTTATTTTTTAATCACCTCCAGTTAGAACAGAACACACACTTTTTGCAGAAAACCGAACAACGCCGCTGCCCCCCCCTCAGGATGAGGCCATCCGTCTGTGCAATACGTGCTGATGCTAAACATGATCAGGAGAAGTTGCTGCTGTGCTTTTATCACATGCCACAGATCGAACACTGCGAGGTTGCGATCAAAAGACGCAGCGGAGGGAAAACCTCATTGAGCCTGTCGTTTCCTCATCTTGAACACTTATTGAATTGAGCACCGGCATGTTACTGCTGTGGCAATAAGAGTCAGGATAGATGAATGGAGAACACTCTAAACAGCCAGGATGGATTTGGATTAGAATGAATTTGAACAAATTCTCTCTTGAGCAAGATGAAACTGCAGTGAATCTAATAGTTTCTCCTTTCTTCATCGAGCTGCCATTTATAACAATGCAGTTTTCCCAGCTGCGTGTTCCCCTGATTGGTACTAATAATTGCTGTCGGGGAGAAACTCTCCTAAAAACACAACTCAAATATATTATTCCTTCATTAGTTTGTTTCTCTCTCCGGCTGCTGCCGCCATGTTTTCTTTTGTAAATGGCATAACAACAAAAACGACAAAGCAATTCACCGGCAACCACTGGAATGAGCTTTGTTTTTTCTCTGTGGTTAAATATGCTTCAGTAGTGATGTGCTGGCACTGCGACCTTTCTGTGCACATCACAGGCAGCGAGAACAGCAGCATTACGCTGACTGCTGACCGGCAAGGGCCATGAATCGGCCCCGTAGCAAGCGCAGCTCTCCAGGCTGCTCTTTACCCACTTCTTCTGTCTTCCTCTTCTGTCTTCTTGCGTTAAACACAGTTAATTTACCTCCTGGTGGACAACCACTTCCTTCCCTCCTGTTTCTCACAGTGTTAAACTAGATGCTCTTGAGTGTTTGCTACTGCTTAAAGCGTAATGTACAAGATGTAATGACACTTTCCAGTGCACTTGCACTGCAACTTACGGACTCAAAGCTACCTTTTTGAAAGTGAAAATTGAGGAATAAGTACCTTAAGCAATTACTTAAAAGGTAGCAGGACTCCACTGTTACAATGTAGAATCACATCGGTTCCCTTGACAAAAGCCACAGGATTTCTCTCGAAAATGTTGAATTATTGGAAGTTACAAGATAATCTTGTGACCAATTTAAGATTTTTGTAAATGCAATCAGCCAAAGGCTGAAAAGGAAGCTAGAGGTGCATTAAAGGTTTAATCCTAATGTAGTCTTTTTTAGACACTATATACAAACCGCCTTTTCAAAACACATAAAAGCTTAAAAATTCCAAACATTAACCGGTTAGTGTTATACAACAAAATGTCAAATCTCTAAAGTTTCTGTTTCTCACCGACTTCATTTCAAGCATCAAACCAAAAACACGTGGAATGAATGTGCATGAATGTTTCCTAGGGACTCATTTCTGCACCACAAGTTCCATAAAGAAGCATTTTCTAGAACCTGCACACAACATCGTGCCCATACAACACCGTGAGCGGGAATCAGGACCTCAGTGTACCACCTGCCTGATGGGCACAAAAATCCCTGCTTACAGGCTCCAAAATGTCCTTTTTGGTTTTAAAAAGAAAACAATCTGGCTCAAAATACTTCACATGACATTATAAAATATGGTAAAGCACGTGTCACACAACCAGCATGCCAAGGCCCCCATGGCCCTGCAGGGAGGAGGGGATCTGCCCACTGGATAGGGGGGCAGCATGAGCCAACGACTCAACACTAAGCGCCCGTTTATGTGACGTGAATTCCATTCCAACCATCTGGGACTGACTGACGCAGCACCGGAAGGCCGGGACCAAGGCAACTGGGAACCATCAACCAAGATGCTGCTAATGAGACGGCAAATTAGGAGAGCTATTTACCAGAGACTACGGATTCTGTTGATCTGGGCTATTATGCGGTGAGAGTGGTGGCAGCGCACGCCCACGCCATCTCACTCTCTCTCTCTCTCTCATTCACTTGTCACCAACAGGGAACGCTGAAGGTGACAAAGGGGAGGGGGGGGGGGGTGATGCCGGCAAAGTAGGGTAGACTAAGTCATTATCAGCTTTCTTCTCACACGGGAGAGTAGCTGGCAACACAAGTCGTGCATCATTTCCACCTGTGATGGACTGGGTGGGGGTTTGAGGGGGGGGCAGCAGGGGGGGGAGAGAGAGGAGAACGAAAAGGCGAATGGTGTGGAGAGATTCCCATCTCATTCCGCACATGAGAGGCTCACAGCGGCAGCGCAGCTTCCCTGATGCAATCACTCGAGCTGCTGAAAATAGAGAGCGGATGATCCGTCCTCTGCCTTTTGTTCACGCGGGTGAAGTCATTAGAGCGGGCTGCCAGGGAACAGCATGGGCGCGCCACCTCTTTGCTCAGCGTTAGCGTCAGTGCAGGTGCCCCCCCTCAAACCCTCATGTTCTCCCTCCGGTCGGTATCAGCCAGCTCTGATTCGCCAGAGACAAACTATCGGCTCCCGGGGTAACTGGGGTTTGGTCGGGATTTTGCCACACTGGCAGGGGGATTAGTTGGAATGAAAGTGAGATGACAGGTGGGGGGGGTTAAAAGTGCAGAAAACTGCTAGTTGTAGAGGGAGGGGCTGAAATGTCAGATAAATGTGGAATAAAAGATGCAACACAAGGGGGACACAGAGGGACTGAAAGAAAACAGCGGGGGAACAAGTTTGGTCTCGGTAAAAGCAGTGAGAGGAGATGAGAGGAGAGCGGGGGGGGGGGGTTGTGGAATAGAAAAAATAAGAGCGTTTCCCCTCGTCTCATCTGAAGTGTTTCTCTTGGTGGTGGAGTCATTAAAAAAGTGTCTAGTTGGCTAAAGCGAACGCAGTGGTTTTGAAAATAGCCTGAATAAAATCTGCATCCATTTAGATCGGCAGGGGGGGGGTCCATCACACAGGCTCTCTTACTCAAGAGGGCTCAGGAGGAAAAGGCCGACGTTGGAAAGGGAGGATCAAGGAGCAAAGAGTGAGATTAAAGCATCATCAGAAGTGTCGGAGTCGGAGAGACAGAAAATGGGGGAGGGTGGGAGGGGGTTGCTGTATCAGCAGAATTCTCTCTCTTCTTTTCCTTTGCATGCCACCACAGGGTTAAATCAGAGCGCATGGGGTGAAAGTGAGAGCGTGCGCTTTGTGCGTCTCGTTGGGGTTATGTATCTAATGGGCTTAATAATGAAACAGCGCAGATATTTTCCTTCACAGGCTCCGGGGGCCAAGTGGTATAAAACACTGCATGCTGCTGTTTAACTTGTGCAGAGAGACAGGCCATTAGCCATTACTGAGGCCTGTTCAAATGCCTTATGGAGTAGGAGAGAGAGTGAGTGTGTGTGTGTGTGTGTGTGTCTGTGTGTGTGTAGTAGGTGAATGTCTGCACTTGCACGACAGTGTGGGCGCACCCGAGTGCAAATGCTGTTAAACGACGAGGAGTCCGAGCAGTCAATCCGCTGCTGCAACTGAACTTATATAATGTACCTTTGTGTGTGTTCATGCTGATTGAAATCCAGCAGGTGATGAATAGAACACCTGCTGCGGCTCCGGCTGCGATGTCAAGTGGCGAAAAAGCTTTGCACCGGCCGACAAAGTGCTAAAATGACAGAGTGGACGTATGTGAGTATGAGAAGGGGAAGGGAAGTTTGCACTATACTCGTTGCTGGCATTCCCTTCCACCTGTGAGGGATATTGTGAGACGTATGCAGAGAAATGAACAGGGAGAGCTGGAGGGGAGAACAAAAAATGGACTGTGAGTGAGAACGAGAGAGAGAGAGAGATGTGACTGAGAGCACCGTTTGCAGCAGTGATTTTACTGCCTATTGAAGCAGAAAGCGCTGAACTTTAGATGAAATATTAAAACAGAGAGGAAGAGAAACAGGGGGATAGAGAAAATAACAGGATGTAAAAAAAAGTATTCGGGTATTAGCTACCTCCGTTTTAATTAGTTTCCTCCATTTCATTTCCTCCATCACTTTTTTGGGGCACGAAAGATGTAAAACCCAATTAGTTAATAACAATTATTGGAAATGATTGCATATTACCTAATTGTTTAACTTATCACCAGGATAATTATTACTCTTTCTAACCACAGACGAGCACTGGAGCCAGATGGAAGTCTAACCGCTTTAGGGAATGAAAAACCCAATTTCCCCACCCCCCCCAGAATGTTCCGCTGCAGAGCAGGAAACACACAGAGGTCGGGTTTAATTAACACGAGGTGTTGTCCCAGCCTGAAGGCGCGCTGCCGCCTGGACATGACAAATGCATCCTCTCGAGACAAAAAGCGTCAAATTATGAGATTTCAAAGAAGCAGAAAGTGGAGGAGCAGAACGTAGTCCTGCGGGCTGGTTTGTGTGAAGTGATTTACACAGATTGAATACATTATTTGATGCCAGCGGGGTTGGATAAAGCAATCAGTGCCCGTAGTTATCAAGTATCCCAGGGTTGCTTTCACCCTTGTGATGTAGTTCGGTTCATTTGGTCCAACACAAGGAACAAAACTACACTTTGCTGCAATTCATTGCAATCAGAGGAGTCGCCCCCTGTTGGTTAATAGAGAGGGTGCAAGTGTAAAGAAAACGCTGCACCCCTTGGCAGGACCAGAGGATGGGGCCTGCTTTCAACCCAATCAAAAGGGTCAAGGTGTAAAAGCTCTGAAAGTTAACAGAAGAAAATGTAAAACGATGCAATGATTATTAATGAAGCTCCCTGCACTTAGTGCAGCAAGAAGAGGTTTTGACAACAATGCGCCAGACGGTTTGTTACAGGGAACCACCGGAGAAGCCCTCATCGGACACACAGATGAACAATGAAGGCCCACTCCACAGATGCTTTGGCAGAATCTACGCCAGCCTCATTATTTAGGAGCCACCATTGTTGTTTCGAGTGAATCATCGCCTCTCTGAAGCCTGACAGGAGGAACTCGCTGTGAGATTGTGACATTACGAGGATCCGCCATTCTCTGCAAGGTAAGCGTTACTGAGCTGCACCATCGGATTGGTGATGATGATGTGTACTCTTCATGACAGTTGTAGTTTGACTTGCTATACAGTGTGACATTTCTAAATCTAGGAAATGGCTTAGACGGCTTAGTAATCTAACTTTGATTACTATTTTCTATGATCTATGATTATGACCCCTCCCCCCAGAAAGGCCGGCAGGATCTGACCCAGAGGCTCCGTCTGCAAGGCGACCACTGCACTGAGTGAATAGCTTGAATGCAATAGTGACGTTGACCAATAGGCCAAGCTATAGCAGAGCACTTCAAAGGCGCTCGGCGACCCAAAGAAGAAAGGCGGGGATAGCGAAGGCCGAGCAGCGTCTCTGAGCGCTTTATTTCAGCTGGTTTTTAGTGTCTCGCCTGCATATTTCCTTAAATATGTTTTTTCCAAGCCTCACACTGAAAGGCAGAGGGAAATGAATGGATCTTTGTCTGAGTCTGCAGCAATCAGTTCCTCTCGGGATCAGACAAATGGCAATGAATGGTTTAATATTTATTTATAACAACTCACTGAGTCTGCCTAAAAGCCAAACATTTTCTACTTCTTGTTAGGAAACTTCAGTACGAGGCCGGATGCATAACGTGTCATAAATGAAGCAGAGAGGAGGATCCGTACAGGGAATAAGATGTCTGAGTTTGGAAGCCCGATTGTGATGAAATGAATCTGATGTTGATGAAATAGTAGCTGCATTGCATTGTGGTTAAAGTGAATTTTCAGATAATTCAGATAATCCTAGAAGATAAGTGGATTTTGCACTACCCTAAGTCCTTTTTATTGCAATTATCATCAGTTCATCTAATCTTAAAGTAGCACCAGATGATGGCGTCGATGATGTAGATGCTGATAACACCGTGAATATTAATGCACAAAGAGTGAGACTGATGAGCATTGATGTAGATGAATTACATTTCAGGGGTTTTATGTGTAACCAATAACGTCAGCACAGCAGAAAGCCTATAGACCTTCCGGTAGCTTAAAATACACCTCTACCGACTGTACCTGGACAATTAGAATTTACTTATAGCACTTTGTAGTTTGGCTTTCTTGAAGAAATTGCAGTTACTTTTTCTGGGCCTGAACCCTCTTAGTTGAATCCACTCATTTTGTCGCTTTGGATGAAAGCAACAGCTAAATGACATGTGATGAAACTAGCCTTCCCTCCTTCGTCACATGCTGCGCTTACAACGTGTTAAACATGTGGGAGCGTCCACACAGCTCGGGAAAAACCAGTGTTTCCAGCCCCGGGACGAATGAAAGGGGTCAAGAGGGCAGGAAAGGGTGGTCGGGAAGGGAGGGGCTGTGGCCTCATGGAGCATGTTCAGTTACCACTCAAGGATCCTGAGAGGGTTAGGTGTAAATGTTTGGCCAAGCGGACATCGGTGAAGTTCGCTCGCTGGAGGAGTATGAAGGATTTTAGGAGACTCTCAGAGTTCTTCACTGTCCAACTTACCATGGATCTAATTTGAGCGGCTCGCGTGTGAAACAGGATTTGCACAGGCAGACTAAAGGAAGAAAATGAAACCCCGTAAAAAATAACAACATAAATATAACACACACGCAAACACATCAATGTGAGACCGCTAGCTACGGCCCGCCACACCCGCTGACGATGTGCTGCTCACAGTCCAGCGACTCCATTCACTCAGCGCGACAGAGAGGAGGAGAAGAAAGGAGAAGTAAACCGAGGTTGTGAGGTGAAAGGAAACGCCGCGAGACAACAGTAGAGGCGTTGAGTGCTCGGTGACTACAGCAGGTAAAGGCAGATATGTGTGGGACAGATGGGGGGGGGCAGGAAGAGGTTTCCAACGCTGCTGGGAAGGTTTCCCATTAACATGGAAATCACTTCCTCCTCCCCGGCTCGCCATGGCTCACTGATGGTTCGGTAGGAGGAGAATGGCTTTAGCTGCTATTATTCTGCGTGGGGGGGGCACACTGCCAAGTCAGATGGGAAAGTAGCTGCAAAAAAAACCAAAATAATAATCTTTGCACCCCGTCTCCCTGCCATTTCCTGTGGTTTCTCCGCTAGAATTTCCGCACAAAGTGTGATGGATTCATCTAATTTCCACAGCAGCCAGCTCATACAGTTGAAAGAGGAGAAGAAAAAGGGCCAAAAATTGCCCCATTTAAGGTGTGATGGGGGAAGGTTTGATGACGTTTTAAATATCCCTGTTTTTCTCCGTTGCTATGGCAGGTAATTGAATATCCTCATGAGCGTGGAGAATCTAAGACTCTTTTGGGTTCCTGTAAATCTGGATTGTTTGCATGTAGGTCTATTGGAATTGTATGCGGCTGATTACTGCACGATGAATCCCTCCTCGTCGGCTCTCTCTCGGATGTACAGGATTTTGGAAGAAAAGCCCGTCGGGAGCGCTGCCCGCCGTTTTCTCGCCGTGGCCGCCAATGTGACACAGCTGGAATTCGAGGAGGGAGAGAGGACACAGACAAAAGGCTTCTTCCACAGCAGTGGACACCCACATACAGAATAACCGAGTGGGTGGGCTGTGCGGCCTTCGTACCCAGACGGGGGGGAATCGGTCCCAGCGGAGCGCTGACCCCAGGCCAAACAGGAAGAAAGGCACTGCGACGGCTGTGCCATCACTAGCTAGAGAACTATTTTTTATGCCTCATCGCTATAGTATCCCCACCCCTCCACACACTTGGGACTGCCTGCATGTACAGTTGTGAACAGTGCATGTGTCTCCAGGGACGTCTCCACACACTCTGAATCGGCCCCATTTGTAATAATAAATCATACACAGGCTCTGCGCTTCCTTTCATGTGGGGCGTGCACGTTGCTGTGTTATGTAAACATACACGTCCGCTTGCGTCACGGCCCGCAGGCGCTCCAGTGGATGAACCGGCCTCACTCCATCTCCCAGCATGCCTTTCAGCTCCGCGAGAGTGATTCTTCAGCTGGCCTGATGTCACTGTCGCCACGAAGCCATTAGCCTTTCCTCCTTTCTTTTCTTTCTAAACCCCCCCCCCCCTCCTTCCACCTGTTCGTCGACCCTATCCCTCCTTCACGCATTGGTGAGCTCGCCCCCCCGGGTACTCGAAAGAGTCAACGTCTCCGCCGTGTCAGCTCCAACAATGCAAGCAGTGGGCGGCAATCATTGGACGGCGGCGGTCCGGGTCATGCCGGATTGGCCGGCCATGAGCACATCACCAGTGCACATTAGTTGTGCCATTTAACTAAATTCATTAACAACGCCTTACCGACGCCGACACAAGCTTTATTCCAATTAGGTGTCATTGAGTGTGACGCGACTGCTAAACAGGATGCAAGAGGGAATGGCGACTGGTAGCAACTTTATTCCACTTCCCTCCTCTGGGTTGAATCGAAAGAACCGTACAATACTTTACAATATTCCAGGCATTAATGTTGTATGACCCCTTATTCATAACCGAAGACCAGTGTTTGAAGAGACATTGACGGTTGTCATCAACCCCGGCAGCGTGAGCTATGGCTTGGCAGCGGGCACCAACGTTCATTATCAACAGCCACTGGTTTAAGGGGACGCGTTGACAAATGGGACGTCTCAGCGCAGACACTTTCTGCCACGCTGACTGAAAGTGATTGTGCGCGGAGGGCGTTTTAAATCAGGAGCAGATGGGAGAGGGTGCGATAGGGGACACGAGGGTACCGGGTATGTGAAGAGCACATACTGAGAGAGTGGGAGGAATGTGTGTGTGTGTGTGTGTGTGTGAGAGTGTGACAGAGAATACATGTGTGTCTCTGGGCCTGACAGAAAATGACAAAGTCTGTCTCTTGCCTTTCCCCTCCCCTCAAACCCATCATGGCAGTGTGTGTTTGTATGCGTTTGTGTGTGTGTGTGTTTACGTGTGTGTGTGTGACCCGAATGCGCAAGTGCTTCTTTATTATAAAAAAAGAACGCAGAGGCGTATTTGAGAAGAAGCTCGTGCAACAGATCCAGAAATCCCACAAGGTGAAGTCACTCGAGCACCAGCTAGCTCACCCACTCGTCCCTTTGTTTTCGATACTCTTCTTTTCTTTTTTCATTTCATTTTCACTAAAGGACGTAATACCCTGATTATCCCTCCATTTCATTGACTCCCCCGCTACCTTTCTTGTACGTTTGTCTCCTCTGTTTCCTCATTGTTACCGCCTCACCCACTCTCCCTTTGCAGATTTCCTTTGTCTCGCCCCCGTGACAACTTTATTGCACCTTTCTCTCCCTCTCGCTCAAAAAAAAGTTTAATAAATAAAAATGACACACTTGAGTGCAAAATAGACCCACACCATGGGAAGCCTTGCGCACACAGCCTCTCCCTCTCTGCCTCCTCCCATTCTCTCTCTCTCTCTCTCTCTCTCTCTCTCTCTCTCTCTTTTTGTGTTGTAGCTTTGCTCTCCAGGGAAATGAATTAGTAATATTTATGACGAAGCCCTGCTCCCAACTTCACCCTCTATCTCTTCCCCTCATCTCCCTGCCGTATAAAAATTACACTGATCTTATCGGCGTTACCTATGTAGTCATCTGTCAGCCTGTCTATCTGTCCATCTATCAAACCGCCGGGAGAGTGATGGCTCCTTCAGGGGCTTTATGGGCCTCCGCTGGCGAGCCAAGGTTGTTCGGAAGCCGCATAAAGAAAGGGAAACGGCACTGGCATCTCCGTCCGCAGAGCTGTAGCTATTCAAACAACTCTCGAAGGGCCGAGCAGCAGAAGCAGTGTGTTTGCAGGAGCACATAATGAAAAGGGGGGGTCCGTAGACTTACAGCAAGGTGCCCCTGCAACTGTCGCCAGGCCGTGGCGGAGCGTTTTGCCCTTTGACAGCCTCTGGGCCCTTGAAGGAGGTGCACTCGGCGTACGGATACTAAAGATCCGAACCGATCACTCAGCGAATGTTGACATTTCGCCCAGAAGAAGCATATGAAGAGTGAGAATGAACTTCTCCTGTATGAAATACGGGGGAACTCAGCCGCGAATCATCTCTGGAAAGTGGAACATTCAGGTTTTAGATTAAAGCCAAGGTCGTCTCGTACTTATTAATATATGATGGTGATAATCTTGAAGGGGAGATATTCTGAAGGTGGGGATGTTTTTAACTATTCTCTTCATACTGGAGGATTCTTCGGCTCTACAGCGTTGTGTTATTTAGGTAGTTATCTGTTATGCAAAATTGTTCTTTTGTTGTATGAAATAGTAAGATTAATAAATAGTTGAACATCTGTTCAGAATCTCAACCCTGAACTGTTTGAGTGAGTGGTGAAAAAGAAACCACAGCAGTATCCATAAAAGCACTACAGACAACAAAAACAAGACAAACTTCAAGGACAGTTCCAATACTGTATTAAAGGATGAGTAAAAGTAATTAGGTGAAGAAGTAACAAATGACACTCAGTGTTGTGCATTCATTATTGGTTCATGGTCTCTTTTGAGAAAAGCGTTCTCGCTTCGGGGTTTTTCATCAGGTTCACATCTCTTTCGATTTGTTAGGTCGCCATGGAGATGTATCCGTTGCGAGCTCAGCGGCTGTTAGGATTTCCCCCATTAGACTTTGGGGACTTCATCCACAGTTAAAGGCTGTGTGATGTGATTGAATCTCAGGCTGAAGGTCAAGAATGAACTTTACTTTAAACTCTAAAGGGGAAATGCTGTAAAGATTCACAGGTAGTCCGGGGATATATTTCACAATAAACAATGACTGAGACAGAGCAAAGCCTAGGAGCCGAGAAATAAATAAGAACTCTATCGCGATAAACTTCACGGTGGGATGCATTTGTTCTCTCTGCTGTTCTGTGTGCTGGATATTATTTACAGTGCATCCATCGGGTTTTTCCTTAGCTATTAATATCCTGCAGTCCATCGATATGTGTGTATTATAAGCAATAAGCAGTTTTTTCCATTGCAATATTTAAATTGTTCTCATGCAACAGGAAGAACTGGGCCATGTTTGTTTTACCTGTTTTTAAGCTGTGAAAGCTCTTGTTTGCACCTTTGTTTATTCTCCTTTGCATATTTCTTTGTGCTGTCTTCCGTATTGTTTCCTTACTCGTCAATGTTGAAATTGCTGAAACTACAAGACAATAATGTGTCTAAATTTGCTTCTGTGTATGTAAGAGGTGAGGAAAATAGTTATAGGGTAGGGTGGGTGTCATATTTAATGGACAACATCATCTGTGTTAAGGAAAAATCCATTTCTTTAAGAATGCTTTTTTAAACAATATCAATGTACAGTATTCAAGACATACCCTCCTAAATAAGCTACTTCCTTCTTTGTATTACATTAAGTGGTCATCGTATTTTTAGGTACACCAGCCGATGCCTTGAAAAGGTTTTAGTTTCAATTCATCCCGAGGAGAATTCAGCCTTGGAGCACATACACAGGGCCCTAAATTATTCAGCAACAGTAAACATGGAAAAACATGTCTGAATAAATGACTACATGGAGGAAAAGGTATGAAATTACACATTAGCCCAACTACAAACCGTGGAAGTCCCATCGTCCTGATTTAGAAGTCATCTGCTGTGTGTTACCTCAAGCTTTGTAACAGGAAGTTGATCATTTGAGATGTAATTTGATTCCCAACACCCTTGTTGTCAGGATTCCACCCTCATCCCGTTCAACATCGCCTCCCACTCAATTCCATTCTCCTCCCTCTCATTCAATCACCCGGTCACCTGACTACTAATCACCTTCACCTGAGCCTAATCACCAGCACTCCTTTATAACCCAACATGCATCACTCACCCGTTGTCTGATCTCGTCATTCCATGACTACAGACTCTTCGAGCTCACTTCCGTGTCTTCCCAGATACCCTCCTGAGCTTCCTGAAACTCCATGCGTCATCATCAGCTGTTCACCACCTCCATCGGCGTCTTCATCCGTCGCAGAGCAAGCAGGACTCCTCGCCTTTCAGCTAAGATTCTCCATTCACCCCGTGTCTTACAACCTACTTTCCTCTCGACGTCTGCAACAATAAAGCTGCATTTGAAACTCACCCCTCTGTTCCGTGTTTCAATACCTGACAGAAGATCAGACCACAATATGCAACGCTCTACGGATGCACGAGAGGATCCACCGCTACCAATTCCCCCGGCTTCAGCTCCTCTGGCAGCGGAGTCCCTCCCGCGTACACCCGCAGCTTTGTTCTCTGCCTCTTCGAGTCCCATGGCCCGGCCCGCGCCCTACTCCGGTGAGGCGGAGGATTGCAGTGGGTTTCTCTTACAAACATCTCTATACTTCACCATGAATGAACATCAATTCAGTGGCGATCCTGCTCGGGTGGCCTTCCTCATATCACTGTTGTCCGGCCCCGCTCTTCAATGGGCTCAAGCCTTGTGGCAATCCGATTCTCCGGTAATTAAATCTCTCCCTGATTTTCTCCGTCACTTTAAAGAGGTGTTTGGCCAAACAGTGGCTTCATTATCTGTTCACGATCAATTGTTCCAACTTCAACAAGGGAATTCTTCCGTGAACGCCTACGCTCTTCGCTTCCGCACCCTCGCCGCAGCTAGTGGATGGAACGAGCCCGCGTTAATCACCGCATTCCGCCAGGGGTTAAACCCGACGGTTCGTCAGCTGATTGTGGTGTATGATGATGTCATGGGCATCGAAAATCTCATCCAGAAAACCATTCGAGTTGCACAACTACTCACTGCTTGCGATCGGCCCACACACATGAGACCTTCCCCGCTGCCGGCAACAGACTCCTCCCCGGCCTCTCCTCCGGCTCCAATTCCTATGGAAGTCGACGCCTCTCATCTCTCCCCTTCTGAGCGCCTTCGACGAATGCAACAACATCTATGTCTATACTGTGCTTCTGACCAGCATATGCTCAGCAACTGCCCCGTTCGACCTCCGCGCCTAGCAGTGAGTTCAATTACTGTAGCCCCTCCAGTAGAACATCTAGTGAAAACACGAGTACATCTCCTAACCCATAAACTGTGTTTTCCAGCGCAAGCCCTCATCGATTCAGGCTCCGCGGGGAACTTCATCTCCTTCACCTGCCTTCAGAAGATGAATCTCAGCAGAAAACGACTAGATCACGATCTCTCTATTAACACCATCCAAGGCAAACCGCTAGGCCGAGGTCGTATCCGTTACTGCTCCCCCGTAATCACTCTTCAACTAGGATGTCTGCATTCCGAGAAAATTTCCTTTATGGTGCTGGAGGAGTCTACCGCTGAACTCATCCTGGGACGACCCTGGTTGATCCAACATCAACCCGTACTCTGCTGGAAAACCGGCGAAATCCTCCGATGGGGTAATGACTGTCACCACTCCTGTTTGAAGTCTGTTAAGAAAATCTCTTCTTCCTCTTCCTCGCCAGACGACTCCGAGGCCGCGGTTCCTGTGTTATCTGCAGTTGAAACCGGCTCCCAGTCCCACGTCCAATGTGAAATTCCAGTGGAGTACCGGACGTTCCAGGACGTCTTCAGTAAAGCACTGGCAACCAAGTTACCACCTCATCGGCCAGGGGACTGTGCAATTGACCTGCTACCCGGAGCTACACTTCCTAAGGGCCGAATATATCCTTTGTCCATCCCGGAACAAAGGGCCATGGAGGAGTATGTGGCAGAGGCATTACAGCAAGAGTTCATACGTCCATCCATCTCCCCGGCCGCCTCAAGCTTTTTCTTCGTGGCTAAGAAGGACGGGGGCTTGCGGCCCTGCATTGACTATCGTCACCTGAATTCACAAACCATCAAATTCCGCTATCCCCTTCCTCTGGTCCCTGCCGCTCTGGAACAGCTACGTGGCGCCCGCCTCTTTTCCAAGCTAGACTTGAGAAGTGCCTACAATCTGATACGAATCCGTCATG
This sequence comes from Gasterosteus aculeatus, assembly GCF_964276395.1. Lineage (NCBI taxonomy): Eukaryota > Metazoa > Chordata > Actinopteri > Perciformes > Gasterosteidae > Gasterosteus > Gasterosteus aculeatus. The sequence continues at coordinate 3,204,986 of NC_135690.1, read as the reverse complement.
GCGATGAATGGAAGACTGCCTTCGTGACCCCCTCAGGCCACTACGAGTATCAGGTAATGCCGTTCGGCTTATCCAACGCTCCTGCTGTCTTCCAGAGCTACATGAACGAAGTTCTCCGGCCCTTCCTCAACCGGTTTGTCATTGTGTACATCGACGACATACTAATCTATTCTTCTTCCAGATCTGAGCATCATAATCATGTCCTTCAAGTACTACAAAAGCTACGAGAACACCAACTATACCTCAAATTGGAGAAGTGCGAGTTCCACACTTCAACCGTCCAGTTCCTGGGATACATCATCAGCCAAGAGGGAATCCAAATGGACCCGAGGAAGGTAGACGCCATTCAGGACTGGCCCATGCCAGCCACCATTAAAGAACTCCAGCGCTTCCTAGGATTTGCAAATTTCTACAGACGTTTCATCCAAAACTACAGTCACCTCAGCTCTCCCCTCACATCTGCTCTGAAGGGCCGGCCCAAGTCCCTGTCCTTGACACCCGCAGCCATGGAAGCATTCCAACAACTAAAGGACTCTTTCTCCTCTGCACCTGTTTTGGCTCATCCCAACCCAGAACTTCCGTTCATCGTGGAAGTTGATGCTTCATCTACTGGTGTAGGAGCAGTACTGTCTCAGCGGCAGGGCGAACCCCCCATACTCCATCCATGCGCCTTCTTCTCCAGGAAACTTGCCCCGGCGGAGCAGAATTATGATATTGGAAACCGTGAGCTACTCGCCATCAAGCTAGCCCTTGAGGAATGGAGACACTGGCTGGAGGGAGCTAATCACCAGTTTGAGGTAATTACTGACCACAGAAACCTTGAATACCTTCGTGAAACTAAAAGACTGAATCCAAGACAAGCCCGCTGGGCTCTCTTCTTCACCCGCTTCGACTTCATGGTATCATATCGCCCTGGAAGTAAGAATTGCAGGGCAGATGCCCTCTCCCGAATCCATCATGCTTCCTCGGACGAGGCCGAACCGGTTCCTATCCTCCCTCCAGCTCTCTTCATTAGTCCGATCATCTGGGACCTTGACGACCAGATCAATCAGGAAAACCTTCTCCATCCTGCTCCGCTGGGAGGGCCAGACGGGAGCAAATTCGTCCCTGAACACCTGAGAACCCCCCTTCTGGACTCGGCCCACTCTGTTCCGGGCACTGGACATCCGGGTAGCAAGCGGACCCTCTCACTCCTCCGTCAACGGTACTGGTGGCCCACCATCTCGGAGGACGTCGCAAGGTTCGTCAAAGGATGTTCAGTCTGTGCCATCGTCAATACCCCGAGGAGACTGCCTGAGGGAAAATTATTGCCTCTACCGATTCCGCGTCGTCCATGGTCCCACATCGGAATCGACTTCATGACCGACCTTCCTCCTTCTGATGGTTTCACGTGTGTACTAGTAGTGGTGGATCGTTTCTCAAAGGGCTGCAAGTTAATCCCGCTAGCTGGCCTCCCTACTGCACTCGTGACCGCAGAAGCCCTCTTCCATAATGTCTTCCGGAACTTCGGAATTCCAGAAGACATAGTCTCGGACAGGGGACCCCAGTTCATCTCCAGAGTCTGGCGTGCCTTCTTCCGGCTCCTCGGGGTAACTGTCAGCCTTTCATCAGGATACCATCCACTGACTAATGGCCAAACTGAACGCAAGATCCAAGAGATTGGTCGATATCTGCGGACCTACTGCCACCAGTACCAGGACAGCTGGAACCAATACCTCCCCTGGGCGGAATATGCCCAAAATTCCCTGCGACAGTCCACCACCGGGCTCACCCCATTTCAATGCATACTAGGATACCAGCCGCCTCTCTTCCCCTGGTCGGGTGAGCCCTCGGAGGTTCCAGCTGTCGACTTCTGGTTCCATCAGAGCGAGGGGGTATGGGACTCGGCTCACGTTCAACTCCAACAGGCAGTCAGAAGGCACAAAACACAAGCTGACCGTCGAAGACTAAAAACTCCTATTTATCAACCAGGACAGAAGGTTTGGCTCTCTACTAGAAATATTCGACTCAGACTGCCCTGTCGTAAGCTGAATCCTCGGTTCATTGGACCATTCCCCATCGAGAGGCAGTTGAACGAAGTCACCTACAGACTCAAGCTACCCCGACAGTATCGTATATCTCCCTCATTTCATGTTTCGCTGTTAAAACCCTTCATTGAACCGGTCTCCCCTTGTCCCTCAGATGACCCCTCGGTGGATGTACCTCCTCCTCCGGTGCCTGTGGAGGATGAACCCATCTATGGGATCCGGACCATCTTGGACTCTCGGCGGCGAGGTCCCCGACTGGAGTACCTCATCGACTGGGAGGATTACGGACCTGAGGAACGATGCTGGGTACTTCGTGATGACGTCCTAGATCCGACGCTCCTCTCTCTGTTTCACGAGGAACATCCGGATCGTCCTGCACCCAGAGGTCGGGGTAGACCTCGTCGCCGACAACATCCTTCGCAGGCGTCAAGAGCCGCCTCGGGAGGAGGGGGTACTGTCAGGATTCCACCCTCATCCCGTTCAACATCGCCTCCCACTCAATTCCATTCTCCTCCCTCTCATTCAATCACCCGGTCACCTGACTACTAATCACCTTCACCTGAGCCTAATCACCAGCACTCCTTTATAACCCAACATGCATCACTCACCCGTTGTCTGATCTCGTCATTCCATGACTACAGACTCTTCGAGCTCACTTCCGTGTCTTCCCAGATACCCTCCTGAGCTTCCTGAAACTCCATGCGTCATCATCAGCTGTTCACCACCTCCATCGGCGTCTTCATCCGTCGCAGAGCAAGCAGGACTCCTCGCCTTTCAGCTAAGATTCTCCATTCACCCCGTGTCTTACAACCTACTTTCCTCTCGACGTCTGCAACAATAAAGCTGCATTTGAAACTCACCCCTCTGTTCCGTGTTTCAATACCTGACACTTGTTTACTCTCACACAATTAGCCAAGCATGTATTCTACACAGCACTGGCATAATTAAGAGCTTAATCAGGCATGGAGTTGACGCGGAATGAGGCGGTAACAGCAACTACCCGTTAGCAAATTTTTTACATCCGTCTGCTTCGTTTACTACCAGTTCTAGAGGAGTACTGTTCCCAGTCTGACAAGTGTCCCTGGTCCACTGAAGAAGCAGTGGAATGCGTGTTGAAGCAAATACAGCAGGAAAAACACCTCCTATATTCCTCATATCATTTTCAGTCTGCTACTTAAAAAACGATTCCTTTGTGTAACTATTTGTCTCCTTGAAATGTTCAAACAAGCGGCGCTACCTGGAAAACGTGCATTTGATATGGATGCAAAATAAAAGTAAAGCTTAAAGATGCCAAAATAAAACAAGAAGAAAAATCTGTTTAGGGCTGTGTGCATAGCGTTTGATAATGAGACCCAAAGGAAAGTGTGGTTAGAGATTTATGTTTGTAAAAGGTAAAAGAATACCACGCAACCGAATGGCAATTTTAGTATGTACGGTAGCCTACTTTCTCTCCGCTATACCGCCTCCTCCGGGCATAGGAAGTCCCCTGACAGCGCTAAAAACGCACACATAACAAACCCACTTTGCTCCTGGAATCGTCTTTTTGTATTGAGAGAGAGTTCTAAGGCGCCGCAAGAAGCTCAAGAAGAAGCACGGCGTCTTTCTCTCGTGTTCAGGCTTTTACACAACCGATACCTGGTGTGTCCACTGTGGTTTAATCCTCCCCCCTTTGGTAAATGCCACGAGGAATAAGCAGTGCTGACCTCGGGAGGCGCGGGGGCCGGATATGAGGGGTGTCTCTTTAAGAGCTTGCGTGGGTAATTGAGTAGAGCGGCGGGGTGGTTCGCTTTGATGGCATTTGGCGGGAGTGCGAGCGAGTGCACAGAAGCAGGAGAGAGAGAAATACGCGGGAAGCAGAGGGTCTGGGAAACAGACAAAAACATTCAGCGGCCAACAGTAAAAACGAGTCGAAGCAAAGAGACATATTTGGTCGATTGTGAGGTTTAAGAGCAGACGTTAGCGCCGCGAGGCTCCTCGCCGTCGGGTTCTCCAAGCAGCCTGGGCAAGAAACACTCGCCCAAGAACCCCCCCCAGCCCATCATTAGTTCAATTTATGCTTGAAAGCCGGCGGCCTATTGGATTAAACCCTACTAAGCATGTCACCTTAGCCCATGGATTCACTTTGTACTACAAAGTTCTTTTTAAAGATAAAAATAACTTTAATAAGTTGTAGGAAGTGAAACTTTTAGTCGCCCAGCATTGATTTTTCCAACTAAAATGAACATATTTACCCAGCTGATCAATACATTTACAGACAAACAAACGGGAGAATTATTTTCGGGGGGTCTTGTTCGCAGAGCGAGAGACGCCAGGCAAAGGTGCTGCATAATCTGAAAGGGACAGGTGCACGCCAGCGCTCTGAAATCCACTGGAAGTTGGTTATTGTGGTTTAGCGGCTGATTAGGCCCGCTTATCCACACAGCCAGCAGCCGGAGCTGCAGCTGTGGCGCACAGATCATGGAGGCCGTTAAGGTACTTTGAAACCATTAGCTGAGGATTACCGCAGTTTGCATCATAATTCACACTTCTTGGAGTCATCACTCAGTCAGGTTTGAACAGGTAGGGCTCATTTGCAGTTTACGATGTGACTTACACTTTCATTATATCCAGAGTCCATCGCTTTTATATGTTAATAAATTCATTGAAATGCAACAGAAAAAGGACACTTCTCTAGATCCGGAATCTGCCTGAGAGTCGTCACGTTTTTACATTTTCTCAGTATGTGATGGCCGTCTGTACAGTCTGTGGTGCGCTGCAAACATGCACTGATAAGACCTCATTCTGCATACTTGGGTGGTAGCTTGCCCCTTCGGTTCGGCTGTGAAGCTAACGTGAATGTTAGCGGAAGCAGCTACAGAACAGATCTTTAAATGGAACCATTAAGCCCTCAGTGAGGGCGTCTGGTTACAACCTCAAAGACCGCCAAGTGATGCCTGGGGCACCAAAATACGTTTTGCTTCTTATTTTTTTCTAACTTCTCAGTAGAAACACATAAAAAGCCTTTGTTTAAGTTAGTGCTATTATGCGCATCTAGAGAACAAGCAAAATGTGTAACACCTGAATGACTTTAGACTTTTAGGATACAGCCCTTTATATAGACGGTATCATCAGGGGTCAAATGTAAGATCATACATTTCACAGACATCATTTTCTATGAGGAAACAAAGTTGGTTATAGATTTAATAATCGATTTAATAAACCACTTTGAAACGGCATGATTATGTTTGAATACTATCAAGTATTTCAGCGAGGGATCTTTTTTTATAAACCACTTTAGAAGTTGACTTTTCTGACTGGCTGGTTTGAATCCTTGGAGGAAAGTCAACAACAAGCAACAGCATTTTATCTGGTTGGATTCCTCTTACTGGTATGTGGACCACAATTAAAAGCCTTGAGTCTCATTATCTAAAAAAGCATTTAGAATTCAAATTTTCTATCCGTTATTGCTGCTCAGAAAAATCACAATTACACATTTTTCCTTAAATCGCTCAACCATTACAATAATTATTACTTTTCCATTAAATTATGCAATGTATCTCTTATTATCTATATTCCAGTTAAAGGTTAATGGAAAAGTAAGTTATCTTTCCTATCTGCCCTTCTAAAAAACCCAAATGAAACGTAATTGTGCAAAAAGCAATACATCGTCGGTTCTTTTCACTTTAATTGGAAAAAGGTCAGTTAGTTATCTCGTGGTTGAGAAATGGCAGAAAGGATGACAATGAGTAAAGGATGATAAGAACTCTAACCACCCAGCCGGCTCGGCTCCTCTCTTCGTGCGCATTAATTAAGGGAAATAACTGGCATGTCCTTTAGGAGCTAATAAAGGACGCAGCAACCAATTCAGGAGGTGAAACATAAAGAGGAAAATGGAATTGATTGATTTACATCAGCCTTTGAGGGACGGCAGAGGACAGCTCCATAAGGACCAAAAGAATGACTTGGAGATTGATGGCTAAATTTTTGCCATGACTCATTCCCATCACTGACAAGCGCGATATTTAAACTGACTTCATCACCACTAGAAGTCACACCGCACCTTCCCTTTGCACTCACCGACTTCATGACCACAGACAGTGAAATGAAGGCTAAAGCTTTGGGAAACCCATTAGCTCGGCCGAAAAAGCAGTGTAGTGGGAGTCTCATGCTAAAATGAGAAAGGAGTTAGAAACAGCGGCGGGTCTATCATGGCGGAGGCAAGTGAAACCCCTGACTGAAAGTTTGATGAGGCACTTTACAGCCCAGCAGGAGTCTCCTCTGCCCACCGGCTGCCCTGAAAATCCTTACCAGACCTGCAGGTCAATAAGGTCTGACGAGTCTGCTGCTTTTCGCGCCAGGAAAGCCAACAGGGTATTTATGCTGTTATGCAGCTCGGCGTTTCTCTTATTTCTCTCATTTAATGAGTACTAGAGCACAACAACGTTGTCAAAAGCAACTTCTGGGATTTTTACAGTGACTGACAGCTCGCAACTTCAATCGAGGTGAAGCCTGGTGCTCGAATGTGGGTAAAGCACAGCGAAATTGAAGTATTTGCAATGAGTGTGCGTGTGCGTGTGTGTGGTGGGGCAACAGTTAGGGTTAGGGTGGCGTACACGTAGGCTGGCGCACAGAAGCCCGTCAGAGTGCACTCATTCCGCTCTTATGTCGGCCCCAGTCACTCACTCTGGGTGAAGCGCGGCGGGTTGTCGTTGACGTCACTGAGCCTCACGGTGACGGTGGTGGTCCCGGATAATCCGCCCAGGTGGCCCCCCATGTCCTTGGCCTGAAGCAGGACCAGGTACTGGTCCTGGGTCTCCCTGTCCATGTCAGGCACAGCCGTGCGCAGAATGCCTAGCGCACAAAAACAACACACACACACAGACATTTGAGGATCAGTGTGGCGGTGAAACGTTTGAAAAGAGGGGAAATTACGTTTTCAATGTGGCCAAATGGCACCAAAATGTCCGTAATGCCTCTGCTTTGATGATCACTAGGAACGGAACCCTCGGGCTCCCAAATACAGGCCCGGCTTGTGCTCTGTTTAGAACAAAAGCGGCACAATGGGATCTCGTCCAGTTCTACTGTGGATTTTTAACTACAGACTGTGTTCTTCATGTTCTGCATGACAATAGCTCTGCATCGAGCGTTTGGAGGCATCACTTTCTAACAAAGAATACTTTCATTCATTGGACTTACGAGCTGTTAGTAATGACCTCAATAATGGTTAATAAATCCTGCATTAATGCTTTGTGTCTCCGTATGTCATTTGTAATAACTGCTTATGGCCCAGCATGCCTTGCTGTGTCGCTCAGGCCCTTTAATTCACCAACACGTACAGTTCAGACTCTACTGAGACGAACCTCAAACCGTTTTCTGAGGCAATTGGATGAGCAGATAACTTTAACTATGTACCCTGTGGAAGGCTGAACATGTTAATACACACGGTGACCTTTTATTAATGACTCATTAACATCTCAAGCAGCAGATGAGCCCTGTTATCATGAACCCAAGGCAGCCAGCACCCCTTGTCGAAAAAATGCACTTACACGTGTTCCTAAGTTAATAATAAAAAGGTTGTGGGCCTCATGCTTTGCAAAAAGCCATTCAGCCATGCAGTTAAATGTGGATAAATGAATAAGTTGTTACTTCACGGAGGTGGGTCCAGATGCTCTGCGCCTCTTCTCTAAAGGGTGACCGGTAAAGGGATTTATTGCCCAGCGATTAGAGGGATAAAAAGACTCAGGGCCTCCTGCACATTTGCAAACGTTGCGTTCTCAGTGCTGTGGAGAAAGCGCAGTTAGCGCACGCTGTCATACTTCAGCTTTTTACGTCGTATTTAAGAAACCCGCAGCTCATCGGGTAATCAACCAATTCAAGTCCACACATACAAGCTGTTTGTCAATTTATATCACTGGCTACGACAACATCAAGTTGGTGCTGTGGTAAAAATAAAATAAGAGCCATAACTTTGGTGATAGTAATTAGACTGCTTTCACTCTGATTGACAGATCAAGTTCCTCCTCAAACTCTGGGGGGCTTTTGAAGCCGGACACATCAGACCGCCTTGTCATCGGCCTGAAGACACGACCGCCTTTCCTGACAATATGACAGCTTTTTGGAGACATCCAGTTTCCACTTGACAGCAACAATGCATTACTTAATGTCCTGTTAAAGGCGCACAGAAACACACACACACATAAACACAGGCATGTGAAGAAGCTCATATGGGAGAAATAAATCACCCAACGCGGAAAGCCAGACATGCTGACAGAGCGTAAAATCTTGTGCTGTACCTCACACTGTCCCACAGCACGCCTGAGACACATCACTTGCAGGCATTCCACATCCATCACCTCCTCTGTGCAAATGACCCCATTTGGCTTTGTTTGTTTGCACAAACAAGTGTCGGGCTGCTGTCGCCCCGACGTGGGCCCCAAACGGCGGGCTGGATGAACTCGACGGTCAGCTCAAGGTGAATCACATCTGGCGCTGGCTTGTTTTGAATTCTAACGAACCCGTTGAAATATATATCTGGGTATCTGAGCAGAATTCATGAGCAAAACAAATCTGAATGTGCCAGAAGACGCGATCGCCTCGGAGCGTGCGCTTTAAATAAGACCTTTGGGTGATGGAGGCGACGAGGAACGGAGTGATCGGGGAAAAAAAGGAAGATATATCTGGAGCGGAGAGAAGAAAGCGGACGCGTTCAGAATACCAAAGCTGGTCTAACAGCACCGTGTCACGGCTAATACACATAGGGCGAGATTAGAATTCATATTCTCATTATTGGCATTTGGAAAGAGCAGCGGCGCTCTCATTGCTTGTTGCAGAGGTTCTCACATGTCAAAGCAATCAATTACTAAACATTCTATGAGCGAAACACAAGTACCGGCCACCTGCGACCGGTCGCTTGGGCCAAATTACCGCTCGCATGCAGGAACATGCTCCAGGCAACAACAAAAAAAGCAACAACTTGTGCAGCCTCGCCGTGAGCTAAATGCTAAATGTGTTCTGTGTGTGCCGTCGATCAAAACGACATCTAAGTCAATAGACAGTCAGAGCTCCATTTCTGAGGCCTCTTTTAAAAATACAAATAAAAAAGTATTCATACCTTCGTCCTTTGAAGCAGTCTGTGATCGGTCCTTCATAACAGCTCACCTTTTGCTGACGTCTCTCTTTGGAACACATGTCTTTTTTTTGTGTTTGCGTTATTCAGAAATATTGTTGGGTTTTTGTTGCGCGCATATAGGAACTGACAGCAAGAATACATTTCTGCCAAATAGACGGGATGGAGACCTGTGTGTGTGTGTGTGTTTTGGAGGTGGGAGTTTGAGGCTGTAGGGACAAGGAAAGTGGGAAAGATGGATGACTAAGTAAACAAGGGATGCACAAGGGGGCAAAGTGTTACTGTAGTTTAACCGTGTGTCAGTGTGTGCGCGTGGGAGCATGGATTTGATGTGAGTAACCGAGTGAGAGCAAGGAAAAAGAAAAGAAACAACACTCTGATTGTGCACGCGGCCCTGCGCATCCTCTGGATCTGTATGCACACCTGCACGAACATGTGTGTGCTATTGTGTCCATCTATTCTCGCATGCTCGGGCCTGACTTCGGTGTGTTTTTGCATTTCAACATCTTGAGTGTATTTGCTTTTCTGCGTGGCGCGAGTGTGTGTTTGCCTCCAGACATCTGCGCATCGTTCTCTGCCCATGTGTGTTGTGATGGGAACATACACGCACGCACACACACACACACACACACACACACAGGCGTGCACGGATATGTAAACACACACACACTCACCTGTCTGGGGATCGACAGAGAAGTACTGCTGGCCCTGCACCAGTGTGTACACTAGCTTGGCGCTGTTGCCATAAGTCGGGTCATCAGCATCTGTCGCTGTCACCTGGATTATAGACGTGCCTGCAGGGGAGGAGAGGCGGGGGAAGGAGGGGGCAACAGAGAGGATAGGGCAAAGGAAAAGGAAAGAAAAGAGGGAAAGGGGACATGGGAAGAGGAGAGAGAGAGAGAGTAAAAAACATGGCAGAGCTGGAGTTAAGTGGACAGAAAGCAGCAGCACTTTAAGAGCATAAGAAAGCTTTATATCGAGACAACCTCCACTCTCTCCTTTCACTCCTTCTTTTTCAATCTCTTTCCAACGGTAGTGTGACAAATACTTAACCCGCCCCTCCCGTCCCTCAAATCGCACCCTCTCCCTTACCCTCCTCATCCCCCCGCCCCAGAATCCCTCTGTCTCACTTAATTTCTCTTCATCTCCTTCTCCAATTCCCTTTAGCTCCCTCTCTCAATCGGACCACGTGTCTCCTCCATGGCCTCCTTCTCTCATCCTTAAATCTCTTTTCTACGCAGCTCTCAAAAAGAAATACATACTAAATAAAGTAAACACATTTCATACGTGTATGTTCCAGTGCAAATGGAATGGAAGAAGGGGATTTGTGCGAGCAGCTGCTACTTTATTTCTGATCAAAGCCATGACTGCATCGTTATGGGAAAGATAGGCGGAGAGAGTGCGAGTGTGTGTGTGAGTATGTGTGTTTAATTGTGCGTGTGTGTGTATGAGAGAAAGCGAGAGAATCGTCTGTACCAAACTGAAAAAGTGACTTAAGTAGGAGTAGTAAGGATAAGTCAGGTTTGGGGTTTTAAAAGTGCATTTGCTGGAAAAACCTTTGCATAAATACTGTAATGAGATTGTAAATACATATCGGAGTACTTCTTCCACCTCCAGCAGCCTGTTTTTTTCTGGTTATAATGAAATACCTGATCGACGACAACAATGGATGAGAGTGCAGAAGCACAAGCAGTCATGATGTAGCACAGAGGCCAATTTACATCAAATCATTTAAACCGCTTCATTTGGAAGCATGTAGTGTAATGTTGGTATTTAAAGTTGAACCGTCATTTATTTATAGATTTTCAGATCTGCTGCCATTATTTTCAATTCATGCAAAATTTGATTTATTTCTTGATTTTTTCCCAGATAAGGAAATACTTCTAGAAATACTTCCATTTCATGATTATCTTCTCTTTTCTGTCTCGTTTCAAAGCGCTCCTTCACTAGATCAGCTTCTGACTACAAAGCGCTGCTATTGAATGTCATTATGTTTCTTTTTTTTTTAGATATCGTAGATAAGTGCTAGGGGGCATAAGTAGATAAGTAGACAGACATGTTTCTTTTGACAGCAGTAAAAAAAACTAATCAGATCAAACAGCGTGACTCCGAGGGTTGATGCAACAAGTGCAAGGCGGAGGCAAACCGATTGGTATGCAGCCCGCCAGCCGCACAGCCGCGGACACACTCGGCGGGAATCAAACATCAGCACTGACATGCATCCATCTGGAAAGCGTGTTCAGACGTCTCTCCTCTCGGGGGAAAAGGAACAGGAGTCCTTTGCTGCTTAAACTTCAAATGTGAGTTATTCTCTTAGAATGCAGATACACATCTGGGAAGATGGTTGTACCCAGTCGAGTGAAACCAGCAAAAAACAATGTGCAGGCACACATTTTAAGCCGGGGTGGGGCCAAGGCGAAACGGTTCCAACTGGTCACCCCCCCCCGACCTTAAGTATCTAAGTAACACGCCTTTGATAGGAGCCATATCTCCTCAGTCACGTGTGCTGCAAAACGCCTCAGTAAATATTGAGTCCGTGATTGAATGAACAACTCAATCGGAGGACTGAGCTGCCACGAGGTCCTATCGCCACGAGGTGCGTGCCGATAGGATTACTAAATAATGCCCCCCCCCCTCGCCCCCCTCTCACGTACTTCGCCCCAAGCTTTGTCCCCCAGAGTCATTATTCTGATCTGAATTAAACAATTGGGCGGGAGTGGCCCTCAATGTCTACAAACAACCTTTAAGAGGCAGACGACCTCGGTTTTTTTTTTAAATACCAGCTTCTTTTCCGGCAAATTCAAAAGTTTTCCTGAAAGCAATTATCCCTGCTTCAAAAAAAAAAATAGAGGCAAGAGTGCTCCTCAGAGTAGAAGCCATTTTCAACCGGCAGAGTGGAATTCAAATGCAGATTAGAGTACTTTTTCTACATGTAAACTGGTTCCTGAAGGCACTCTGCAGTCATGCTCCGAATTACAATTCATGCAGTTATTGTCACTTCAACATCTCACTGCAAAAAAAGTAAAAAAGCCTTCTCAGCCTTTACCTCTTAATTTGTTCTTATTCCGAGCACTACTGTCATACTGCATCCCCCTTCAGTCACGGAAATATTACTGCGGCTGTGACTTTCTCTGTTACGCCTATTCAGGGGTAAACTAAAAGAAAATTATTTATTTCCAAGTGATAGATTATATGAATATATATATATATATTCAGAAATAATAATAATAACTATAATAATATAATAACAATGTTCTATATTTTTGTGTTACGTTTTGGATAGAAAAGTGTAGTAATGTTCATGCGCAACAACGCTCCTATCTCTTTTGAGTTTTCAGAAAAGGCCTCCACTCTGAAACACTCCACTGTTTCTGCTGAATTTAGTTAATATACTTTGTTTTGGCTTTTTTTTTTTGGGGGGGGGGGGGGTGTAGATCATCTGATACACGGACACCACCATACATCAATACCCCCAGGAAAGCATTTAAACAGGCGTTTCTAAACTGCACACTTAGATGCGCGCTAGATTTATACAGATTAGGGTATCAAAAATATAATCTTGATGGATTTTAGGTGTTAGCCCTAGAAACCCACTTATTCCTTTTTTTCTCCTTTTTACCGTGACAGAATTTCTTCATTGTAAAGATTCTGCCACAGTGACAGCATTTCGCAGTACACCGCCCCTGAAGGCTCCATGTTTCCTGAAATGTGCTGCTGGCGCAGGTGGGTGTGACCATATTATTCTTGGTTGGCGCTGCAATGTGTAATAAAGGCTGGAACTATGACTGGTGGGCGGAATAGATTACTCGTAGGTGGGCTCCCCGTTTTGCCCAATCCCGGCTGAAAAAGCATCCGGCAGCTTCCTAATGAGCCGAGAGGAGACTGCTCTTCAGATCCCCAAAGGAGGGACGCGGCACCCACCACTCGAATATGAATACAAGCATCCCTAATAGAAAGATTATGTAGAACAATCCAAGTCTATACTTCTACTGCTTGTACTTTTTAATGCTCAAAATGTTTCAATATGTTGTTTTCAGATTAGAAAATGTACACTCACACAAGCTAACTGCAACTGCATAGTGAGCTAAAGAATATCGCATAAAAAATGAAATGTTCAAGTCATTTGCAATATTACACAACTTGGGAGCTCCCCATGATATGAGCATTAATGGCCATATCATTAGTGTCATAAACCAAACCGCTCAGCTTGTGCATAGCTCCACATGTTTGAATAGGAGACTACAGATGGAGGGTAGGCACTGCATCATATCTACAGGTATTTAATCTACAAAAGGCAAAATAGCTTGTAGATCTAACTAACAGCTCTGGCGACAATGTTATTGAAAGTGACGCATTAATCCAACCCATTACCGAATCCGCCTGCATTGCATTTCAATTCAATTCGCATCCGATTTTGATCTGGGGCGGTTTGAAGAGGTCTGTGTGTGTGTATGTGTGTGTGTGTGTGTGTGTGTGTGTGTGTGTGTGTGTGTGTGTGTGTGTGTGTGTGTGTGTGTGTGTGTGTGTGTGTGTGTGTGTGTGTGTGCGCACTTGACAAATCCAGCCATAACATTTTCTCAGTCCGGTCCGAGCAGGCGGAAACAGAGATGCAATTTCTTGCCGAAAGAGTAATAAAAGTGAGCTGCGCCGGGCGACCCACCTGCTCCCAACCGAAGAGTGCATTTGAGAGTTCAAATGAAACTCTCTGATGACGTCACTTGTTGTCATTTGCATTCGTTTTCGCAATGAATTTATACTTCTCCTTTCGTAAGACGTATGAGACTGTGGAGTGGTAAATTGAGGTAAAGCACGTGGCCTACATTTATAGAAACTTCCCGCAGCACCAACGCCCCCCCACTTTGTGCTGCTTTTAGCTTGTGCCTGCACTGCAGGCCCTTTACAAACGACATACAGTATATGTTGTTACAATCTAAAAAGCACAAATAGCCACCTGGACACAAAGCTTTGCTGAAACTATACTGAGTGGAATGTTTAATTTTCCTCCCTCTTGCAACCCGTACATTAGTAAATGTTTGCACAGTTGCTCTCGGAGTGCATTGTTTGCATTTAGTCTTCAAGACTAAATGCAAACAAGTTTTCATTTAATTTAAACTTGTCGAGACTTGGGCGCGAAACTGAGCTCAGGTGTGCTGAATGAAGACTGACGGAAATGTCAGCACATCTCATTTTACAAGTGAATTCTTATCTAAAATATACTTGATGCTCTCTTGAATCCGTATGTGCGTGTGATAAATGATAAAATATATAACAGAAGAACTTTATGGCTCATAGATATAGACAAGACCAGCATCGCGTCTTTGCCGTGACTGCGCTGCCTTCTGGGGCAAAGGAACTCGCTGTCACACAAGAAGAGAAAATCTCTTTTGTGGCGGGTTGTTGGAGGCTGTGACATTGACATTTGAGGCATGTGTTCACTGTCTGTGTGTCAAATGACAACAGGTGCTGGTGACAGGCACGTTACAGCGCTGGCTTGACTGGGAGGATGCTGGACCTATTGATCAAACCGATGGCTGCTGGCAGGTTCGCTATTTACAGATAACACTTCAGTGATTGAGTCAATTATGTGTAAACCTCTGGAGGAGCTGGAGTTTGAATATTGAATATTCTCTCTCAAGTTGGTCTGGGTTTTATTTTTGAGTTCTCCTGACAAAGACGTGGTTGATTCAGGACTCTAAACTGTCCGAGGCGTAAATAGCCTTCTGCCTCTGTTGGTTAGTGTGATAGCCGCAGGAAAACATTGGAAATCTCAGAAAACACAGATTATTATTATTTCTCTCATGTGAAATAACTATAACAGTTTTTACTATGCCAGAAAGGATTGTATTCATGTAGGAGCTAGAGATGTCCTAATTCATTCATATTACAGATACCTCCCAACCACAGTACACTCTCTCATAGCAAGGAGAGGATTGCAAGATTTTCAGGGACTTTAAAGTTTGGAATCTTAACTGATGCTGTGAATAAGTATATATATATACTGTAGATTTGCCAGAAATTGTACAGATTGCTGCTTTCGCTGTGAACGCAGCTTGGTGATCACAGTAATAATTAGAAAGCAATAACTTTGGAGGAGAGTGTTCATCTTTAGTTATAAATAAACTTTACATCCCTAAGGCTAAAAACGCTGTGGACCAAATGTCCACATTAAGACTGGAAGCCAAGCAGCCAGTAATGTTACATCAGTGCCGTGTAGCATTACGGCTGCATTTGAAATATTTTCCATGTCACTTTAAAAGAGCTTTTTATAACAACAACTCATACCACAGTTAATCTAACACGTAAGGAACGTTTGAAACGTCGAGTAAGTGATTGCTGTAGCTCAGCAGTCAATAACTTAAAATAACAATAACTTAAGTTTCTCAGAGTGAGGGAAGTTTATGTATGTATGTATTATGTATGCAGGCTTTACCAACTGCTTATTCAAAGCTGTTGAATAGAAATGAGAAGAAGGAGATAGAAATAATAAAGCATGCTGTCTAGGTCGAGGGGGACATTTGTCATTTGGGAGCTCGACAGTAGTGGTACTTTATTTGATTAAACGGCAAACCAATAAAAGGCCTGCAAGGCGTAGTATGTGGACAGAATGGGACTTCAAAAACCCGCTCAATCACGGTAAGTTCTTATCCCTGCCATTAAGAAGATCTTCTCTAGGCTTTTGATATGATTATTCAATCACAGCGCAGGACAGACAGAGACATGTGAGCTAAAGAAATGTACGCGATCGACAATCCTCTGACCACATGTTGGGCTTCGTGCAAGATTACCAAAGTCTAATAATGGCATACGTCCATGTTGTCTTCTGGTCGAAAGATGAAGCGGAATCACGTTACTGTCTTGGATGAAAAATTCTACTACACGGTACTGTCTGGGTGGCAGATGGTGTCGCGATGGCAATTTATTCATGTAATACAACAAATTGTGTTTCTGAGGTGGACTGAGCGAGTGGGATCACAGCAGAAAGTTCAGGTGATCATATTTGGGGACACCTTCGGGCAGCTTTGCTTATAGACTAAATGTGTTTACGTACAAGAATTCAATTCAGGGACAAGTAATTAGAAAAAAATATCTGAAACTGTAATGTGGTGGAACCAAAGTGAGTAAATATAAATATGTATATATATATATATATATATACAATTTCAGAGATCAATTAATTATTGGTGTTTTTTTCAGCCAGTTGTTTGCAACCGCCTTGTCTTTATGAGACACGTTTTTTGAACATGTGTGTCACCGAGGAACTGAGGCCATATTTAGCAAAAACGTCCTCTCATCCTCCCTCCAACTTTTCTGACCCGGCCTGCAGTACCTATATTTGCCATCTCAGGCACGATGGCGCTGTAGGGGCCTTCGTCAAAGATAGGCGGGTTGTCGTTGATGTCTTGCACCCGGATGAGGAACTGCGAGGAGGGCTCCAGGGCGCGGTCTGTCTGCCTGTCGGTGGCCGTGGCGATGAGGCGGTATTCGTCCTTCTCCTCCCGGTCCAGTGGCTTGGTGACGTGGATGTTACCTGTCTTCTCGTCTATCACGAAAACCGAGCCGGCCCCCTCGCCTCGCAGGACGTATTTAGTGCGTCCATCGTTCCTGTCCATGTCGGTGTGCAGCTAGGAGGAGAGGGGACAATGAGAGAAAGAACAGGGTAAAACATGAAGTGGATAGATGCGAGACGTAAGACGGACAAAGGGTGGAAGAGAAAGAAGAGAATAAACACCAGTTAAAGATGGAGTTTGTTTTTTCGGGACAGGCATTGAAAACTAAACAAGTAGATTATCCTCGGCATGCCTTGAGGATATAATGCATTTAAACAGAGGGAGACAAAAGAAACGCGCACATCCCTCTCTCTCTCTCTCTCTCTTTCTTTCTTTCTCTGCTCACTCAGACCCAAACACTTTCCTCCTTACGTGCTGTGTCTCTTCTTTCCTGCAGTATGAGCAGTTATGAACCAACTCTTTGATCACCAATGACATTGTGAACACATTCTCCGCCACTGGCTCTTAAAGCCTCTATTCACTTCCTAGGCAGCTGTGGACGGCAAGAGCTTACTAGTCCACGCACATGCAGGGCCCCGGCTATTTAATGAAAGCACCAAATCAAAGGAATAATGAACGGCGGCCCAATCAATTATTTCCTGACTAATAGGTGTGTATGAGGGATACTAGAGGCCTGCATGGGAGCGGGACATGCTGTATCGATCACAGCTTGGTGTTGGTGCTTTATTAGATCAGTGCCTGGCGGGATGGTAGAGGCAGCCGAGCGACCAGCGTCCTCTCATGCAAGGAGAGGCAATATCGGGGAAGGCTCCACAATGTCCTGTGTCCTCGACCAGAGAGATACGCCAGCGGGATGCGCCCAGCACATCAAGATTCAATTTCATTACCCACACCTACGTGAATCGAATAGCAACTGTGACTGGGGGTGGGGGGGGGAAGGGGGGGTGGCGGGGAAAAATAAAAGAAGAAAGTGCTAAATTAGCCGCCACTCGCAAGAAAGTGTGACATTGTGACTTTAGACGAGAGAAGGTTGAGAGAAGAGCAGGAGATGGATGGGTGGGTTAGCTCAGACGAGCATTGTTGCATGGCAACAGCTAAGCACATCTGCTAAAGCAAAATGAGAATGGATACTGAATTGAAATTTTAATTTACTTTGAGCATCGTCATTTTTCAAAACGGGGGACGGGGGCACGGATACGCCAGCTTCCCGGGGGGTAAACGATGAATACGGCTGTTGACAAAAAGTAGTTTATTACGAAGAAAGCAATCATAAGTTCAGACTGGCGGTCGGAGAAAGTGTCTGAACAATGGTGGCACAAAGTCAGTTACACAAGGCTTCACCTGCAAATTACCCCTTGATTTAAATGGCAGGGCAGATTGGGGAATGTGAAAGCCCTCCAGCCACCGTGGAGGGTGCTGTGTGAGAGCAGTATACACTTACCCAATGTTGTAAGTTGTTTACTTTAACCGGGGGGGTTAGCATTGACTAGCGTTAGCATGTTGATGCTAGCTCTGTTTCTGAAGCCAGCCCAAGGAACGATGAAGGCCATAGCTAATGTGACTATGCGTTAAGGTGATAAGTCACCTGACAGCCAAAATGAAAAGCTCACCCTTGGGCGCGTCAAAATTTGCCGTGGAAGCTTGTTACAGTGTGTCGGTGCCAGCGGCATTAAAAAGCGTCAAAGAAAAGAATCGGTCCACAGGAACATCTTAAACCACTCCTGAAAAAAGCAAGCCTCTGCTGACCTGCAGTTATATTTTTACCAAAATGCATCCCCATGTATTGCTCAACTGTGCTGAACACATGGGCTTTGTTCAGATCGTAGAGTGTGAGATCTCCTGAGGTAAAACACACTGAGCACACGGCCATAGTGGACTGAATTATGATGGAGAGGTGCGCTGGCCATTTTCCCTTTACATTTTTATATTGGGTCTTTGTCCAGTCTGCAGACTCCTAGAGACGGGTTTGGAACAACGAATGATTTCTCACTATAGACTTGTGATGCAGCAGTAGCTTCTCAGATTATTTCGGCACCTTTCTTCCCCATATACTGTACAGTGCCTGCAGACTCGTCATTTTCTCATGTGACGGAAAACCAGTTATTACTTATAACAATAGCTCTTTCCTTTCCATGTCAAGGGGCATTTTAATCATATGGTCAGCCACTCCCACTATTTACCTGCCCCAAAACATCCTGTGTCTAGAGCACCATTCATAGTTAAGTAAGGAAAGTAAACAAATGACCTCTGCATGGCAGCTCCGATACAAAGCAGAAGCAGTGGTGTGAGCCTCCTGCAAACTGTTCTATGCCTCAGTTTCACTATATTTGTAAACGACTCAAGGAAATTGTGAACAATCAGTGCAGAGTAAGAAGAAATATTTGTGCTTGCCCGCCTGAAAGTGCCGCACAGCATATAATGGGCCAATAGAGTCCTGGCAACATGCAGGTAAGATATTGAGGCATGTTATACCATCATAATCAACTTTGTCTGCTCCGTTGGTTTGTTTGTAGACGCCTTTGTAATTTCCCATTATTTTGTTATTGAATCAAATTATCTATTGTTGTACCCAGGATCGCACAATTTCAGTGAAAAGTACTTCATTTGAGCCTGTACTGAGTTTAGACGCTCATCTCGTCACGGGTGGAGCAACTGGGGCCAATTGACCAAAACTCCCGGCCGGTCAGGACCACCATGGGAGCACGGTTTCCTCGCTCTTCTTAACGAAGAGCCGTTTACAATCAAAGTCTTAACGGGCTTGCAGCTTAACGAGGGGACTTAACGAGCTTCGTAATGAAGCCCCGGCCATCATTACCACAGTCAGCGGTGGTGCTGCTGATTGAAAGCACCGCTCTGAGTCATTTTGAAGCAGGCAAACCCAGCCGAAGGAAACCAAATCCATTTAAGGCTGACCCCTCACCCTTATCTGCTCCTCCAAGATTAATAGGAAAGTATAATAAGGAAAACGCACTTAACCAGAATTGATGAACGCGGATGCTGTGTAGCGGCAGAAGTGGCACGGCTTTCTGAATATCTCGTAGCAACAGTCAGTGTGAAAGAATACCTAAACAATATTATACACCAGCAACAACTGGATGGTGCCATATTTCACATCTTTAACTTGAATATTATCACACCTCATAACTCCCACGTTTCATATCCCGCCGATATGCCATCAAATATATCAAGAGCCAAACAATATGAAGCCACTGGCCACGAAAGCCAAATTTACCGATGTGTCACGTTTGCTTGGAGAGTGATTTCAGCATGATAAGCCATTTCCATTTTCCCTGGCGCCAGTTGTGTATGCAACACCCAGCCTCCACAGACTCCTAAATCTCTTCAATTACTTATATTATCATAAGGTAATATGCTTATACTCATATACTCAATTTCACATTTTTGCAATAACCATACATCATGAAGCGAGGAGGAAAAGTTCTCTGCCAACCTCATCATTTAAATAACTAATACCCCATATACACAATTTCACATTTCTGCCACACAATAAATCATAAGAACACGGAGAAAATGTTTTTTCTTCCACAGCTGTGCATTAGCCTAATGAATGTGGATGTCCTCCCCCACAAATCCACAAATTGTGTGTGGGGGGGGGGTCTTGTGTGAGGCTGGGCAGTGGCAGGAAAACGGTTGAAACCTGCCTGGAAGCTCACGTGAAACGCCGACCACGGTGCAGCAGCAGCGCCGACGGGCCCTGCAATTGGCAGCAAGGCTGAATTACCCGAACGCGTCAGGTAGAGCCTGCGGGGCGGAACCCAGATGTGAAAATCTCTTTCACATCTGCCGACATGTGTGAAGCAGGGTGGAGGGGGGAGAGGGTGAGCCAATCGATCTGGAGCAGGCCCACCAATTCAGAGAGGCGTCTGAGGAAAAACAGGGCCGATCAGGGGAAACGGCAGCAAAATGTAATTTGGGGCAGGGCCCGTAGGAGTTTAGAGAGGCCGTTTGAAATGACACTGTGCCTCGTGGCCAGCCTAACCACCACTGAGATACGATTAGTTGTGTGTGCGTGTGTGTGTGTAGGTGTGTTTGTGAGTGGTCACTGTAGGATTAAAGAAAGGTGTAGTGACTCTGAGTCTCCTTCTGCCCTGACTGGACTTCCACTTGGCACAGTCATTGCACAGTGGACAAGGAGCCAAGGCGTGTGTGTCTGTGTCATCTGTGTGTGTGTGTGTGTGTGTGTGTGTGTGTGTGTGTGTGTGTGTGTGTGTGTGTGTGTGTGTGTGTGAGTGCAAGCACCAGCGCCAACCTGCAGAGATAAGAAAGAGTTGAGAGCAGGCCAGGAAGAGGGGCAGTTATTAGAGCACAGCGCAAAGCCGAGGCCAACATCTACAGAGCGACTAGTAATTAAAGTCAACAACTCTCTGGGCCGGTTGTGATCAGCTCGGCCATTATCTGATGTCTTCGCTCTCTGTCTCTCTCTCTCTCTCTCTCTCTCTCTCTCTCTCTCTCTCTCTCTCTCTCTCTCTCTCTCTCTCTCTCTCTCTCCCATCTGGAGAAGCAATGGATACCCATCTGGGCCCTATGAGAGAGAGAGAGTGAGAGAGAGAGGCACAACACACATAACCGACCACAAAACATGTGTATATAAGGCTCTCGGATTCAAGGGTGGTAGTAACTGCAGTGGTGCAGTCAGTTTTGGAAAATCACAGTTTTGGGAAAGACGCTGATGCGTTAATTAATGCTAGGATAAAATTCAAACTTTTAATTGTGATTTTTGCGATAGATTTTTGCAAAATTCAATGAATACTTTATTTATGCAAACACTAAATTAGTTGCTTTTAAACAGCCGTATTCCCTTTACACAGTAGCAGTATCAAAATCTCTCTGATGACGCCAACACTGATTCACAACACAGCTTCAGTGTGACGCATGGCCTGCCTGTGTGTTTATTCAAAGCCAGTGAGCCTCAGATTTTCAAAATAATTAGAATTTAAAAAAGAACTGCGTTAAAGTGACAATAACACGTTTAAGTGCTGAATGCTAATATGAATATTTTCTTTTTAAAAGAAACACAACTTAAGCTTCATTTCATTATTCTGTGTTTTGGCTGTATGCTCAAGGTTTTATGTGGTTCACACCTTTAAAAAAATACAGTTTTAAACTCCTAGGGCTAAAAATAAGCCTATAACCTTTTCTTTAGCGGGCCACATTTTAGCCTGAGTCCTGGCTCGAAAGCAGACCTCCAATGATCGGTTTACTTTCATTTTGAACTAAAGAGTCTGTCAATTAATTCCACTCAATTAAGGCACAGTGAAATAAATCCTTGTTTCTTATCTTTCCCGCCGTCCTGAACCTAAGAGAACCGAATACGGACCATTAAGATTCATCTCTTTGTTTTGGAGAGGAAGAGGCACACCTGGTGTTTCTGCCTCCCCTCACTGTATATGCGCTGTTTCAGCATTTCTCTGCCACCTTTGGAGCCTCCTCTCATGCTTGCAAATGCGCCTGCCCTCGCTTTGCCCAAAGGCAGACAAACAACAGTCTATTCCGGTAATTGCAGAATCAGAATATTTGGTTATTTCCTGGAAATTACCACTAAATCATTCAGAAATTACAAACCCATAAAGTAATGCATTACCAAATTGCCCGTTCCTACCAGTGTTTAGGATTTAATATCCATCAAATCTAAATACCACAGAAACACCAAAAAGCCATTTGCTTTGCGACGCACTGGATGTGGATTTTGAGAATTACTTCTCTGTGTCGTAGTTCTGCTGGTTTAGGTGTTGCCTGCATAAGCCAAAGAATTCTGTGGAACATCCACTCTGTCTGTTCCAAATTATACAAACTTTTCTTTGCTGCACACAATTTTCCAATGCAATAAGCAGTCTATTTCAAACAAAACCTGTTGAATTAAAACATAATAATCTGTATTTACGCACCCAACACCGAAATGATGCTAATTTAATGCTTAAACCATAAAAAAGGAGCCGACTGCTCCTTCAAGTAAAATTCACCACAATTCCAACAAACATAATTGTCTTCATGTGAAACCCTCCCTCACACAGACCACTACAACCACATAAAACGTATCCACAAAAATCAAGCAAAAAGTGCTCGGTCTACTTGGACTGTTTGCGTCTCACCTCTAATCAATGCAGACACACACAACAAACACGCCTTCCAGTTATGCAGAAGCACTCGATGGTGAGCCGCCCCCCCCAGAAATAGGATCGCTGAGGAGCACTTGTGATGTGACTTCAGCAGCCAGACCTTTGCCCAGGGACAAGTTTAAAATCCCGTCTGAACTTTCAATCAAACCCATTCTCGCAGCGAGTGTGTGCGTGTGTGTGAGGGTGCGGGGGGGTAATGAGAGGGTTTGGGGTGGGGAAGGGGGTTCCTTTTGTTCCGCGCTCACAGTAAAATGTCAGGCGGAATTGAAAACAGTCCCCTGTCGCTCCCTGTCTGCTTGTCTTACAGCCAGAGGCAGTTTGAATATATGTCGCGAGGAGCTGCAAGCTAATTGTTTTGACGTTTGGTTAGAGCCGATGATTGCCTCTTTAATTCAGTTGCGGCGTGGACATGTTGCCCTATTCCCCCCGTTTGATCTAATTCAGTCTGTCTCTGGAGGGCGCGCTGTGCGGCCTTCGCTTCAACACACACACAGTGTCACACATTCACTTCCTAACAGAACATTCCTAATTCATCATAATTAGACTTTTCCTTTTATACCGTGAGCTGTTCAATGCATCACGCCACTGTTTCCTTCCTCCGCAATACATTATTCAGGGACAAAACTGTGCTTTTATCCCCCGAGTATGCAAACCCTGCTTTTGATTATCATAATCAGCTGATATTAGAGGGAGGGAGAGAGTGTGTGTGTGTGTGTGTGTGTGTGTGTGTGTGTGTGTGTGTGTGTGTGTATGGTGGCCTGTCGGTGCAATTGTTTGTGTTTTATTGCTCAGTGCTCCACTCCGGTGGTGTATACTTCACATCATATTTTTAGCCGAAAGAGACGAGCTTGGAAAAGGCCACTGGAGGCTTAACTCACTGCTGTACATTCAAAGGGCAAATCGCCCACATATATGCCACCGCGTGCCACTGCCAAGAGGAATGGCTTTTACCATCGGGAGACGACTGTGTGTCTCTGTGTGTGTGTGTGTGTGTGTGTGTGTGTGTGTGTCTGTGCGCACATGCAAAGGGCAATTGTGAAATAGACTTTCAAGTCCTGTTTAGTTTTAAAAAAAAGATTTAGTCATTGTTGAGTTTTTCCAAAAAAGGGGGTAAGATCGTTGTTTATTGCTTAAAAATAACAGGTTGTTTAAGACTTAAAATATGCAATCTTGATATTTTGTGAAATATCATTTGAAAAAATAAAGAACATCCAACGTTTTGCTGTTGTAAAATGTGAGTGGAGTCCAAGGACAGCATATACTTTATGCTTTATTAATACTGTGTGTCACCACGGTTTAATTATCTCAGCGCCCGTGTGCTTTCCTCACAGGATGCATTTAAATATTAACCTGTGTGCCTGCGTCTGTCAGCGAGCTGAAGAGAAGATTCCCTCCTGCTGCTCTCCGGCTCCTATTCTCCCTCACCACCGTCACCTCCTTTTCTCCCATCAGGTTCACCTATCACCTATTCGGCCATGAGCCTCGCTCTCTTCTCCTGACCCGCCCCGGCCGTGCACCTCCTCCTCCGATCCGTGGCTGATCCCCGTCCCTCTCCATGTGGCGTCCACCAACCAGACCAGCTGTCGGCCAAAACCAACGGTATCCACCAAAAAGGGCTCAAGGGCATAAAATAGTGTTGCTTTCATCAAATAGCTTATTGCTACTCTAATATTTTATGTTTACAATGAACAAAATTCCTCCGTCTACAGCGTACGTTCAGTGTTTTTCCGCTCATTATTTTGATTTCACAGTGTTACTGTTTGGTTCACTCTAATAGCTTTTATCATTGTTTTCTGCCTCAGCAAGCAGCTGTTTTCAACTAGAAAGCTCTCATAAACCCAGTGAACGCTGGCGGCAGCAGCTAACAGCAGACAGACGGACGAGCAGGAGAACAGAGGGGAGCGTTTAGCAGAGAACAAAACCCGGAGTAAAAGAGAATGAATATTGGATTTACGTCTGCCATGTGAAATACTGAATTCTAATCGATTCACAAAGTTTGTCTCAGATGTTTTGTGTGTTTCTGAGATATCATGTGCAAATTATGTAAATGACGGACTGATAAAACATGACAACCCCGAAAAAACATGATACCTCATTATTGAAATTAGTTGTAGATTTCCAACATTGCTGCCTTTAGTGCTGGAATCCACTCTAAGAAAACTAAAGCTCCGGAGCTTTCCCAGCAAACTAATTAACTACAACTAATGTCGACTAACATGGCAGCACTCCACACTAATTGAAGCAAATATTCATTCTTTCTTTTATTTGATCATTTGATGTCAAGTGAAGATTTGTTTAAAAAAACCCAACATAAAACATGATTCAAATCCATCCACTGGTTACTGGGAAGTACTTATAAGCTCCTGCAAATCAGACGTGAATATTAACCGATCAGTTCTGCTGATGAGCTGCGTGTTACCGTACAGCTCATTTTTCTCTTTTCCTCCTCTGACCTCCTCTCTCGCTCCCTGACTCCTGGCCTCCATCAGGGCCACGGGGAGAAGTGGAGTGCACGGCCCTGGCCAATGCATAAATATGAGCTCAAGGTCACTGAGCTCATGCTGGGGCATGAATAAACATGATTGACTGCTGCACGGCCCCTTTACTTCACATGTTGTCCATCACATATTACTGCACACCGGCTAAACACCATTGTCTCACAACTGATGCAACTCTCCATGAGTGAGAATATTCCCCAAACCATAAGAGTTTTACACGTATATCTGGATTCCTTTGAAATGCAACAAAATTAGCAAGAATAACCCATTGTGGGAACATCTATTACCATTCCAGAGTGAATGGAGACAATTCAAAATAAATCATTTTTATTCTGGCCTAGTGTACATTTTCCAAACCACTATCACTTTTATTACCAAGATCCCTTATATATTAATGTAAGTAAGCGCTCCATGAGGTGTGCACTGATTGGCTCTACACGCTGAAGAGAATCATACATGCCAGTGACGAGGCTGCCGTCTCCCCTCGACGGCTCGCACTGACTTCACAGCAGTCCCAAACTTGTATACGTCGTTGTTATTGTGATGATCCAATGTAAATGTATGTGGAAAGGTGCCTCAGAAAGCTACACATTACTAGTAACAAATCTTTTGTTGACTGACGAGCAATTTCCCAGGAACTTGCTGTTATCCTCACACGGGTTATATTTTTAAACAAGCTGAACAGTATAAGGTGGATATCTTCTGTAAACAGACACCTATTTCACGGTGGTGAATTGGAATCGGATCCATTGTGCTCACAACTTCTTCATCTTACTCTTCTACATTGCTGTCCAGTTTATCAAATGCATTATTCCATCCATTTTATTAGAGGGAAAGATAACATCTGTCGCAATAATCTCCAAAACTAAGCAACTCACATCAAATTCTTTGTAAGATTATAATATTTTCATATTAACTTAAAATTGAGATGTGAACATTTTCTATACTCTCATAAAATACTGCCACTCTTACATCTGGGGAAGCTTTAAATTCAGATGTTCGCTTTGCTGATTTCTTGGACATTATCCGCAGATGAAATGCGGGCTGTAAAGGCAGAGGAGAGATTAAAAGTAAAGAGAAACACAGGGTGTGATCCCTTGGAATTGCATCTCCAATAGAGTCCACTCTTTCTCCCTCTCCTTTTCTCCTCGTAGCCTTATTCCCTCACTCATCCCATCTATTATTTTCTCCACGTGATGCTGCAGATGGAGAGACGGATTTGAATGCGGCCTCCGCGGGGACTCGCAGTGGAATGGTATTTATGTCACGAATGGGTAGGTGGAGGCAGGACTCAAACGCAGAGTCTGAAAACAAAAGAAAGACTTTAACAGTCAAAATTTAAAAAAAAAGGCAAAACGCAGACAGGAACCAGGAACAGGCAAGACACTGCTGGTGGGGCCTTCGACATTCAGGGTTGAACATTCAATGACGCGACCAAAGACACATGACACACAGGGCTTAAATACACTGGGAGGTGCAGGTGATTGGACACAGGTGGAAACAATCAGACAATCACTGGGGTTGACAGGACAAGGCAGGAAGTAAAGTTACCCCAGAGACACAAGGGGCAGGAAACTACAAAATAAAACAGGAAACAAACCCACACCGTGACAATTTAACTGCTTTCTGTCAACCACCCCCACCCCCCTCTGCTCTCGTATTTGCCCTCCGTGTAAACCCGACCCGTCCCCTCGCCGATGCCCTGGTTTCCACCGCTGCCTCTTTTCACAACCCTCTCTTTGTCCATCCTGCCTGTGTGTCCACGGCTCGCCTCGGGCTTCGTGGGGGCCGAGAGGTCAGCGCAGCAAACGTGTGTGTGATCTTCTCCTCCTTCCCCCTCGCTGTGTCTCCCGTTCTCCTTTCCCATAAACTGCCTCACACGTTCCTCCCCTTCCCTGTAAGCTATTAACCTTTCCACACTTTCCACCACTTTTCCCTTTATCCCCCCCACACCCCCATCCCGTGTATCCACATGGCATTAACGCTGCCCTTAAAATGTTGCGCATCCCCTTTCTTTGTTAACCTCTCTCGCTGCTTTCACCCCTTTGCTACCGCGTCATCCCTTTTTCATCCTGCCGGGTAATCTGGCACTCCTCTGTCTCGTTATCTCCTCCTCTCCTCCCTCCCTCCCAGCACTGTAGTCACTCTCTAATTGCTGTGTCACCCCTGCTGTGCATGGACCCGGAGGCTAAATGATGTCTGCAGGGAGTGGAAGAGTGGAAGCACGTGAAAAGCACAGATCTGGTCCCAACAAGATTTATTTTTATTTTAATCATTATTGATGAGTTCCTTGTCATGAAGTGTGTATTTACAGTTGCCGGCCCTCCCGTTGGCCCCATCACACACGTTAATGTTTCTTGTCCGCATGACTCCAACCCCCTCTCCAGTTTCATAAAGGAACCTTTTATCTGAGTTGTTTGTGACTCTGCAGCACGACGTACAGGCTTTCTGTCTCTTGTAATGCGTTTGTGAAACAAATGTGAATGATTTTAAAACGAGTTGTGTGTTTCTGTCGGCGTCTAATCGGCTCAGGGGAGGTAAGTAAAAGCAGCAATACGATAGTGTGAACATGCTGAATAAAGGTTATGCATTCAAAGCATTGGGTGCAGCTTGTACTTTAGGTGTAAGGTTGCGATTGCACATGTTGCCTGACAATAATTCAACAGTTACCCAGCTCTTAAATTAAATACTTTATATAAATGTTGTTAAAATAGTGAAATAAATAATGTTATAATGTTGCAGGATGATATGTTTTTTTCTTTCAGAAAGTTGGGAGCAGTTGTTGAGTTGCATAAGACAGACTTAATGAAGGAGGCGTATAGTAGAAATCAAGCTCTTCCCATAATGCATCTCAACAGCACATTCAGTGCCTGTAAACCATCACAAACTCTGCGCTCCCCGTTGTGACGCTAACACCTCATTCAAACTATGGCAATCTCCTTCAGAATCAAGGAAATAATAACACCACTTTATCACGGGTTATTAATCATAAGTAGGAGCCCATAGGGGAAACTATAATATAAATAACGGTATTAGTATTACAAATGCATCCACAGCGTTTCAAATTGCCATTTTAGCTAATTCAACCACGCAAAAGTGGCGTGTTGATTATGTGTTTTGTGACTAAAATCATTGAAACCACTAACTACAGCTGAGAAATAAATGTGAAATAAAAGGTCAAATATTTCCCTCTGAAACTCAACGTGAAACGTAAATCATTACGTAAAGGCACTTAACCTCAACGTTGCACATGACTGTACCTAGCTGCTTCCCACTAATGACTAAAAGGGGCTTTGCTGGAATGAGCATCAAAGAAAAAACTAAATCCAGTCTTATACACCAGCACTTAACTTCCTCGCCTCTTTTCATCCCACCGCCGGCGTCTTCCTGCAAGCACTTTTGCAATATCGCGTGTGCGCACGTTGCAGCCGGAGGCGCGCCCACAAAAGAGCGCAAGAGCGGTCAATAACTGTGTAATATTCGCCTTTAGATGCCTCCGGGCTGGAGCAATCTTTTAAACGCCTTTTGCGGAACAATTTTCAGCAGAGACTGTGAATGAATGATTCAACACAATAAGAGAGCTAAGTATCGGCGTGCCTTGGGAATTGGTGGGCATTGTACTACTAATGCACCGCCATGTCTGCATGCTTAATGTCTACAGCGCGACGCAATGTGAGCGCAACAATGTTAATTGTGTAATACAGGCGTATATTACTACCTATGAATTATGTATGTTTATGCTGATGCTAATGATATGCTAATGATGATGATGATGATGATGATGATGATGATGATGATGATGATGATGATGATGGCCCCGGTCCGTTCCCTGTTGCACTGGTGATGTAGCGCTCGCACATGTTATGAGTTGAGCCAAGATGAAGATGTTCATCTCCCAGAGAGGCAGAGGCTACTGTATATTTGTCACGTTGCCTCCCCACGCGAGGTGTTGGGGAGTTTGCATTTCAAGAGGAGAGGAAGAAAAGCTAATCAGAAAGTGGTGTTTTTTTTTCCTTTCTTTTCTTCTTAATCCCGGCTCTGCTGAGGCGCCTTTTCTCCTAGATAAAAAAAACACTGTTTCTTTCACATTGCTTCTGCAATCACATGAAACTCCATTACAGACCATGTGACGGCATCAATTAAATTCACAATTATCATGGGGCAGAAACTCTTCAGTGTGAGAAAATATAGAAACCTGGCATCGTCTGAGTATGTGAGCGTGTGTGAATGTGTGAAGAGAGGCAAACGGAGAGTTATATATTCTCACGCTGTTTTGTTGGCAACTCTTGCGAACCTGAAAAAGGACCAAAAAGGAAGATACTTCAGTAAACCAAAACCATCCTTGATGGTATTAAGAGATTACAAAGGCCACTGCAACAGCCTCAAACTGACAGCCTGCGACTCGTTGGCTGCTTCTTTTGGATTTGAGAATAGCTGTTTGGTTTTTTTATAGCGCTTCCAATAAAAATGCTTATAAATATCCAGGCAAAAATAATAACTGGGTAGTGTCACCCGGTCCACAAAGTTGGCCCTTATCACTTCAGCAGCAGCGCCTTTTGTCTCCCATTGACATCACAGATTAGAGCCTTGGCTCTTGATTCCAGCTTTGGTTGAGATTGATCCAAACAGAACCGTCCCGAGATCACAGAAAAACAAGAAAAAAACCCACCATGAATCAGTGTTGGGGGGAGTATTTTTAAAATAGAATTCACAATTAAATCCACAATCACACCTTCGGATATACAGGCGGTATAACCGACCGCGGTGGAGACACGTATCGCGAGTCACAGTCAAGAGCGTTTGCAGCTGATCAGGCCTGGAATTTGGACGGTGCTGTATCTGGCAGGTTGAGCCGCTCTGGCCAGTACAGTGGATTCCTTCTCGCTTTAAGCAGCGGGTCTCTCCGGTGAAGCACAATCAAGTCCCAGATAGGGGACAAACAAAAAAAATAAAACACAGCAGCGGGTCCGCATTAATCTCTCTACCTATAGCACTGCTGCGCCATAGCAGAGCGGGGGATTAAAAATTCATAAGCGTATTAAGATCTATAAGAGCATTATGCATGTGTGCTGTCACTGTCTGATACAGTAGGGTACTAATCATTAGCATCTCTGGCAACCGGCGCAAGCACACACACACACACACACAATAGCGTGCTGGGTGTATTCCAAGTGTCAGCACTATCATATGGGCATGTGTGTGGCCTGGCGATGTTCCTTCCTTCAGTGCCATACAATGCGCTAGCATAAATACCTGCTTGACACAGCAGATTGGCACTAATGGTTTTACACGCGCTGCCATTTGTAACCCGGACCGTTGGCTCTTGCTCTTTCTCCGCAGCAAATAACGGCGCTTCAGAGCCTTCGGCTCGATCAGTCACAGTGCGGAGGGAAACTGGGCAAATGAGATGTTGGCTAATCCTATGGCGCACCCTGGGAGAGAGTAGGCTGCCGTGCACCTGGATATTAAAACCTACAAATACAAAGCAATTTGGGCCATTTGGGAGTTATCGAGCGCAAGAAACCCCCCACTGAGCCGAAGTTCTAAGCCACCAGCGCAACTTCGCTATTCATTTGCTCACCAAAACTGGCCGCACAGGCTTATCAATTAGTTCACCTACCACAGCTGGGTACTGAGACATTTGGCACATGCCGAGGGCCGTGAGGAGCGATTACGGAGCAAGGGCTTGGAGACAGCCTTCTGTCCGGTCCGCGTGACCCCCCCCTGAGTTCGTTTAAAAGGAGGAGGGGGTGTGGCGTCGGGCACTGCGCGGCGAGACAGGCCCAGTCAATGATTGTAATAAATGGCTGAGCGGAGCAATAGGACAAGAGCCCGGTGTGCGTTGTGCTGGGGAAGAACGAGATGATAAATCCCGTCAAAGCAAGCGTAAATCAGCCTGAATGGAATAGCATTAGCGGGACCTTGCAGACCTCTGACCGTGAGGGAAGAGAGCTGACAGGTCTGACCTACAGGGAAATGAGGGAACGCTTGGTCTACTCTTGCTTTCTACCTTGGGGCGAGGATCAATGGTGGAAGGAAAAGGTAAAGCCATTAATTCTCCTGGATGTGTCAATTTCCATTGGTGGGTCCATCATGACGAGCCCCTTGGGCAGAAGAGATCTGGGGCTTATGTTGTGCCTCAGTAATCCATTGATTCATTAAAGTTTTAACTTCTACCTGGAAGGAACCACATTGCGCTGGAGCAATGTGGTTCAATCAATTCCAATTGCAGGTTTTTAACAATACACATAATCCCAAAAAAGAATTGGTGGTTGGCGTGACTGTGGGGTTGAATTATGCTAAGCACCTCTTGTATGAGATCGAGCAAACGAGTCGGAGAGTCTTGAATATTCATAAATGAGTTCACAACCCTCGTGAAAGATGAATGTAGTTGTTCTTTTTCCTTACCCGTCCGATGAGCACAGGTTCAGGCCCGGCGTACTCTTCGATCACAAAGAACTGGTTCCAGATCCAGCTCCTCCTGCTGCGAGACCGCGGCCTCGTCAATTCCGTGTGGTCAGGCGCCTCCTCCGCCTCCTCCTTCTCCTCTGTCTCCTCGACCTCCTCAAACACAAGGCCCTTCTCGTCTCTGGGATCGGCAGAAACTTGCATCCCGGCGTCTTTGCCGTCGCGGCTCCACTCTGGGGCGGGGCGGAGCCTCAGGACATGACTGCTGTTGACAGGTTGGTTGTCTTCATCTGCGGGGTGCTGAGCTGTGCTGACTTCTGTTTGAGCAGAGTGAGCTGACTCCGTTAATGGGTCTCTATGGGGATCTGCGGCTCTGCTCCCCGGTCGGACTCCCGGGGGATGTGCTGTCAGCGCAGACAGCGGAGAATCATCCATTTCAGAGGGAATGCGCGGCGGGAGAAGTTTTGCTGATGGAAATGGTGGTTCTGTTTGGGTGATTATTGCCACTTTCTCGGGGCTGAGACTGACCTCGCTGTGAGGTGTTGACAGTAAGCGGACGAGGTGTTTGCTCTTGCTATCTCCGCCGTCTGATCTCTGCTTCCCCAAGTTGCCCTGCCCTGTACTTATAACTGGGTCCACTTCACTAAGTGGATTAATACGATTGTCGGCTCCCTGGTCTCTATTAAGATCCGGGGTGGTGACTGGGCTTAAATAAGGAAATGCTGTCTGATTATCCAATCCAGTGTGAGGCTGAGTGACAGCTATATCTTGTCTCTGCACTCTCTGAGCCTCTAACTGTCCGTGATTAACGTCAATCAAATCTCTCTTCCTGCTCCGGCTGCCCTTGCCTGGAAAGCTCAGGCTGGGAGCGCTCTGCATTTGAGAATTTATGATCCGAACTAGGTTGTCTTTCGACAGCAGCTTGAGAACCCCGTAGCTGCCTGTAAGGTTAAGCTTTCGGCTTGTATCAATGCTGAATCCTTTCCCTGGCACACCTGTGGTGTGGACACTCAAATCGGGTCTGGTCCTGGATCTCAGGCCTGATTTGAACCTGGTTTTATTGGTGTGTAGATCCGGTATACGGCGGATTATGAATGTCTTGTCCGGCCTTCCTGTTCTGGTGGAGGTCTCAGCGTTCTTGGTGTTGTTTTTGACTTTCTTCACATCCTGGTTTAGCTCCTTGGTATTGTCTAAAATGTGCAAAGTCACTTCTTTTCTGTTGACTGAGTCAACCTCACGCTTGGGCTTGAAAGCTTGCCTCTCCTTGTTCGCCACCGATGGAGCGGCATGACTCTGCAACATTTTGGAATAAGTAACGGCGACAGGGTCACCCGCCTGCTCATGGCTCATTGGGTTCCTAAGAGTCACCAAAGTCATAGCGTTGCTGTCAACGCTTGCGTCCCATTGGTCCACAGCTCTGCTATCCCCTAGTTTCAGCGTGTGCGATCCGCCCACCCCTCTCCTCCGTACGATCTTATTGGCCGCGGCAGATCCTGCGAGCCCCTCCCACAGGCAAAGGGAAACCAAAAGGAGCAGATTTCTTGTAATCATCTTGTCTTGGGGCGAGATGTCCTAATTTGAGCGAGGTTTGCTGAGAGGCAGGGCTTGTTTTCCGGTTGTCTTCATTCTCTCCTCTGTTTTACCTCTTTTCATACCCCGCCCCTCACTCTCTCACTCCGTGCCCTTCACACTGAGCTGGAGGGCAGGTGTCAGTCACTCCTCCTCCCCTTTCTTTTTTTTTCTTTTTTCTTTCTTCCCGTTGGCTTATATCTTCCTCTATCTCACCAACGCTCTCTCTGTTGGTTTCTTTCCCGCTCCTCTTGCGTGGCGTCTCAGTCAGTTTCCGACAGCAGGTTGGACCCCCTGAGAAAAAGATAAGAAGAAGATAATTTAGTTAAAACTGTAATCACTGCAGAGCGTTAATTAAAAGTGGTGTGGCGTAGACAGGTAGGAAGCAGGACAATGCAGAGCAGCCCGTTTTAACAAGGGCTTTTTAGAACACACTTCTATTCATACCGCCATAATGACCCAAGTGTTTTTTTCTCGCCGGCAAAGTTATCATCAAAAGAGTAACACTGAGAAAACCCTCTAAGCGGCTGTTAATGGGAGCAACTGTCAAGGATTTTTTTTTTTTTTACTTACTTGACATCACTTTGATGAGTGATTAATTAGCTGGATTAATATTGTGCTTTGATCAGTCAGAACGCAACCTGTAGATTTGCCGTACCGTCGCCTTGAGTGATGTAATAGCTCCCTCGGCTCTGACTCATGCACTCAAGACTCAAATGGAAATCCTAGACCATGTCAAAATGTCAGATATCAATCAATGTGCCTCTTTTTACACAAGAGTTTCGTAGTATTTCACCAACATCAGCCTAAGTGTCTGATAAGTCTATAATGTGACTATTTGCCAAATATACAATTTAATATTACCTTGTGCAGACAAAATATGTGTTTTGATGTGTAAAACTATTTAAAAATGGGAACTGCAGCTCTCTGGCATTGCATTTCTATAACACACCATAACACTTTCTGTCAAAAATTCGGCGGCCTATAACGATGCTAGCAGAGCTAACGGCGCTTTACTGAAGACTTAATTCAGCTCCTATACGCCATCATCAAGGTTATTTACAGCCACGGAAGACATAATGCACCCGGTTTTACATATTGAATTAAGTGAGTCTTCACAGTAAGTTAGCTGACCTTTACCGTGTCAAAACAGGTTGTTTTTGTATTTTAAAATTACATTTTCCTGTTAACAAAAAATCAGCCTGGTCTGTAAAATGTATTTAATTGAAACATGAGTGTGCTGTGGGTTAAATAGTTCCCGTTTCATCTCGTCCTGTGCAACGTGGTGTTGCTTGTGTGTGTCAGCACATTGACTGGGGCGTGACTTAAGTTTTGACCTCCGTCCTTTTAACATCCCCGCTCTCTCATTTTCTCCTCAACGTCCACAGCCTCCTCGCTCTCTATCTCAGGCTCTCTTTCAATAAGTAAAGCCTTTTGAGAAACAGTAACGGTGTGAAAAAAGAAAAAGATGATCCAGCCTTCCTCCGTCTTCTCTCTTCCCACATCTCCCACTCACCGCCTGTCTCGGCCTCGGGCCTATCCATCTCCCTAAATCTCCCTCTATCCCCCCTCTTTAACTGGCTATTGTTTTAGTATCCTGTCCTCTAGTTGCCGCTCCCTCCTATCCTTTCCTCCTTCCCTCATCTGTGTCAATCACAGGCCTGTCACTGTGTCCCTCACCCTGTTCACTCTGAGGCTCCCATCAATCAGCCAATCTCCTTCCTCGGCCTTGGCGCATTGGAAGTGGCAGGTGTGTCGCTAGCTACCATGTTGACGACGGGCTGCAACGTCGCAAATGTGCATACGCATCTAGTCATCGAATACCAGAATATAGTCTCTACCCTGTGGTTAAAAAAAGATCGGGGCAAATTCAATCCCAGGGCTCCTCTCCCTCTTAGAGAAACTTATCAGCTGGGAGTTCGATGGCCAGGCAATCACGGCCACGGGCATCTGGTTAACAAGCCCGCGGCAGGTTGCAGCACGCAGGGCCAAATATCAACGTTCTACCGTCGTCAGCTGAGCACAAGTTAAAGAGCGCTTTTTCACACGGGGCATTTTGTCAATGAAAGGATTTCTTTTAAAGCGCTGTTGAAGCAAGAATACAAATTAAAAAGATGCTGTTTTAATTCAATTTTTTTTATATTTAACAGCACGTTGCGTGCTTAAGATCAGAATGAAAGCATTTCTGTAGCCTCACGTACATCCTGACGTGGCCGCTCTCGGGGAGAGCTGCTGTCGTGACATTACCTCGGCTCGGTACAGCAGTGAGTGAGGATAAGTATGTGCTTTTGTTTGTCGCACAGGGGAGCTCATTTTTCCTCATTAGAGTTTTATATAATTGAATACGGCAAAATTGTTGTTTTCATGTGTGCAACCAGCAAGGACGGGGGATTTCACCTGTGGCCTTTACGTATGGAAGCATGATTTCTATTAGAGTAAATAGAGATGAAAGGATGATACAGCAGCTCCAAGGACCTCTCCCTTCCTAATTAGAGTTTTAGGTAACGCATCGCTGCGGTACTTTCTTGCAGATCTAAACCAGCTGCACTGTATTTCTTTGTAAGTTCTCTACACCTAGAGCAGGTTTCTCAGTGACCTAATTAATTGGGGCCATACCCTTAATATATCTTAATTAATTCCCCCATCCAGGTTCCCATTTCTGCTCAAATTCAAATGTCTTTTAAGTATTAGTATTTGAGGCAGATCCTCGCCATCGATTGTGTGCTGTCACCAACTTAACGAGACTGAAAACTTTAATTACGATTTACCTCCTCTGCTGTCTGTCTATCTCGCTTTTCTCCCGGTCACCCCTGTTGAACAGGCAAGCGGCAGCCGCACGCCCACGGCGCACGCTCTCCACAACAATGAACAAGCCCGGATGGCAAAAAAAAAGAAGGAAAAATATGTATGCATTTTAAAAAAGCACAAACAAAAGCCTGGACATTCATCGAGCCTTTTCAAACACACAGTTGAGAGGAACCTGCTACACACACACACACAACTAGGATACTCATCACTACCCTGTGGACACACGCAAATCCTCACAGGCCTTTTATCTAAGGAAAACTCTCGGGGCTGCCTCTCTGGATGCAGTGAAGTCAAAAGAGAAGAAAGCCGCCACCCTAAAAAGAATTTTGCATTAAGGAAAGAGAGGGAGAGGGGGGAACAGCAGTGTCCCTTGGAGGTGTACTGGGTGGAGGCAGCCGGAGGGGGTGCAGGCGGCGAGTCAGAGGTGGTTGTTTTAAGTGCAAAGCGCCATAAACCAGCTCCGTCCTCGCCTTGAACCTTGGCAGATGAAAGCGGACCTGTCAGCGTGTGAGGAGGTGAAAAAAGCAACAGGGGCTTTTATCCGCTAATGTATAAGTACCTTGCTCGCCTCCGTCCCCGGCCTTGTCTTTGTCTCAGCCTCCCTGATATACTGACAGCAGGTGCTAACCTCCAACAGGAGAGTACATGGCGCTGGCATACACGTGGACATAAGATAATTGTGTCCATGTGGAGGGTGGAGGTTTGTGGAGGAGCAAATGCAGGTAAGGTATGCGACACTCCCGGATTGACAGTAAAAAAACAAAAAAGGCAAATAGGGGAATGAATTTACAGTTTTGCATGGCGTTGAAGCTGTAAAATTCTGCCTGCTTATGGGTGGCTGTTTGCCGATTGGTGAGATTAAGACTAAAGAGCTGCGACAGGGGGCTTTGGATTTGCTTGGCTCTCAGCTAGATCAATGGGGTTACATTAAATGGCAGGAGTCAGGAGGCTTGTCGAGCATCCGGCAAGAGTGTGTGCAATGAAAACAGAAGAGGGTTCAGTCATGTTAAATCCATTTTTACTATAAGACGCAGGATTGGGCTTCACTAGCTATTTGTAAATCCCTTTGAGCTCACGCTAATCGCAAAAATATTGGTTCACCAAAGCGGGTTGCACCATTTAAACTTGCTGGCTAGTTAAAGGGCCAGTGTGTATCTAATTTGGCCTCATCTAAGCGGTGAGGATGCAATTAACTGAAACTTCTCTTGTGTGCCAAGCGTGCCGGAGGAATAGAGCAGCCGATGCAACAACTAGAAAAGACGAACGGCACTATCTGAAGCCAGTGCTCGGTTTGTGCGCTCTGGGCTTCTGCAGAACACTGTTAATTTTGGCAGCTATTTTTGATTTAGTCTTAGTCTTAGTCTTCAGACGAAAAATGCATATTAGTTTTAGTCACATTTAGTCATTTTAATCCTTCTTAGTTTTAGTCTAGTTTTCGTCAACGAAAACTCAGAGCATTTTAGTCTAGTTTTTGTCGACGAAAACTAGACTAAAATGTCATTGTTTTAGTCTAGTTTTAGTCACATTTAATAGCCATATTAAACTCCTTTTCTTCCCTTCTCAGGCCCAGGGACCCCCTGTGTTGTGTCTACAACTGCATAATAGTCTAGCTTGCAGTACTTGGTGGTCCATTAGATGTCCCTCCTAGGACAGGTCTATAGCAAACGTTTTGACTTGCGGGCCACAAGTGTTTGTGTGAGCTAATATAAATGACATGTGAAAAATCATT
Organism: Gasterosteus aculeatus; assembly: GCF_964276395.1. Lineage (NCBI taxonomy): Eukaryota > Metazoa > Chordata > Actinopteri > Perciformes > Gasterosteidae > Gasterosteus > Gasterosteus aculeatus. The sequence continues at coordinate 3,167,197 of NC_135690.1, read as the reverse complement.
ACATGAAAGGATTTGGATTTTAACAAATAGCAAAGCATTTATTTGCAAGAAAATTTAACAAATTGGCAAAGGTGTAACAACTTCATGAGGACCAGGGACCTAAACGCAACATTTTGTGGTCTTTGTCAGTTTACTTGCAATGCTTTTGACACGGCCACCGGAAACTTCATGGTCCTTTATTGTTTCCATTGTCCCAACAAAAGAGACCCCTTAACGTCCTACAATCGGTGCAATACATTATTTTCTTGGCTTCAGAACCTGCAATGACTTTATTATGTTAGACGTGTTTGTAACGGGGCGTCTCATCCAGCCGAGGAAATGCTGCCTGCCGTCGCCAGAGAACAGAGCAGAAAGGTCCGACAGTCTGTTAAACGGGTCTTCATGTTTCTGTGAAGCAGCGCGGCTTCAGCCTGCTAACAGTCAGCTAAACCAAGACAGCTGAGCTAAACTAACAAAGCGCACATTCAAACTCGCCGAAGCGTAAAATAGTCGTCGCGGCCCGTAGTCGGTGCACAAGAACCACCGCTGCACAGATGCGAGCACGCGTTCTGGGTTCGTGGATGACGTCATCGTGACGCGTTAATATCCGCGTACGGGGCCGTACTTTGTCTGGGAAAAACCTGGGTGGGAAAAACCACCAACATGTTCGTCTCGTCTCGTCTCGTTAACGAAAGTTAGAATATATTTAGTCATAGTTTTTATTTTTTAAGATCGTTTTTGTCACATCTTAGTCTCGTCTTAGTCATGGAAAAAAGGTGCGTTAACGAAATATTTTCGTCATAGTTTTCGTCGACGAAATTAACACTGCTGCAGAAACATGACGCTCCGTGTATAAACTGCTCATTCCGTCAGGCGAATTAACACCAACAAAAGCCTTTTAGATAGTACATTCCATGTATGCCAATCGATCCCCCTAAATAGTGCAGTTTAGCAGGACATATGTATTGATTCAATCCACCTGATGTCATTTTCCAAATTGTACTGGCTGTTTTGTCATCGCACAAACATCAACTAGCTCCGACTCTACTGTGTTGGGGCCAAGCTAGCTCCTCTGCTGCTGTTTTATCTTGGGCTACAGTATATAAACTGTAAACCATAAAGATCACATAAATCTGGACAGGAGACGGTGCCAGTAGGTCAGGACAGCGACAGCATTTGTTGCCCATATCTAACTGCCTTGGCATGGGTTCAAGTGGTTCTCAGTCTGAGGTAAAGTGCTCTCTAAGAGTGTGTGACTCTACCAACAGTGACAGCGCTGACCTACTGAGCGCCTCCGATTCACTACAATGATCTCCCCATCGTTCACGCCTTTCGAAATGAAAAGGCACGCTTAAGTAGCAGCATTGTATGTATGAAACGTCTCTTGTGCTAAAGCATTGCAGCAGTGAAGCTGAGAACGGACAACAGGGCTACTGAAACATCTAGATTACTAATTAAGAACAAGAGCAGAAAAGGTACATTTGGATGCGGCGGTGGATGGAGAAAAGTGGAGCAGGAGGGAATGTGGGTATGGTAGGGAATGAGGGAAGTGAACGAGCACTGCACTTTTCAGCAGTTTTCTCATGTGGAACATTCTTTTTATTATTCATTATCCGCCATGGGATGCACAAGTCCAACATCCTTGCTACTGATATCGACCCCTTAAGGCTGGATACCTGAAGAGGAATCCGTGACCAAAAGCTCTCTTTTCCCCCGACCCCTTCACATATCTTTATATGTTAGAAGTTAGTTTTGGACTTCGTTTGGCAAGTGGAGAACTACATTCAGGTTTTGTGGTAATTGCGATTATTTGAGACCACAATCTTGTTACTTTAACTGATGCTATGAGTGCAATGATGCACAGCATTTGCGGTTAAAATGTGTTGTGCATGAATGTCACTTAGGAGACAGGGATGCAAATTCCACTTTTGTAGTTTTTCAATCCGAACCCTGTTTCGCCATGTTGTATTTGGTGTCCAAATCTTTTGAAATTGATCGAATATTTTAAAAAAAGAACCCTGCAGCCGGTAGGCGCTAAATGGGTTCAAATGTGATCATGACACACCATCAATGCGCGTGCACTTAGTGCTTGTTTTGCCACTTTACTTCAGAGAAAGAAAACCCAAAACAGGTTTACAAGCATCCGCTTGATGGACCGCAAAGTTCTAGCCCACAAAAATGTCTTAATGGATCCTAATAAAAAAAAGATGCTGGAATGTAATTTAAAGCAAGATGAAAGATATTTTCAGCAGAACTGACCCCTATGATGTGTGTAGAGCCTCCATGGAAAACAGGGATGTGCATCCAGACGTGGCTGCTGGAGGCTGCAGAGCCTTTGGCCACTAATCAACTGATAAAGTCAGTTTGTGAAACAACCTTTTGGCACTGGTTAACTGGTAACAGTCTTGCCAGGGACAGACAATGACTTGATCAAAGGGCAAATGGATACTGTGAAACTTAAGCTCACATGACACATACCACTGGAAGTAATAACATGCTTGGCTTCACATGTCCCTTGCAGATATATGTTTAACTTTAAATTAGACGTGATTTTATCTACCATGGATACAGAATTTTACATGTAACAGGAAAGTTAGTAGTAGATTCAATTTCAAATGTAGTCCAACTTATTTTTATGACTTCCTCCCGAGGTGAAATATTTACTTACAATAATTAAAAGATAATGGTCTCTTCACGGTGGATGATCCTGCATCTAACTGCTTCACACGAGCACCACAAATAATTATTGTGTTACTGAGCTACAAACACATCTCTCCACCTTCGGGCCCCTGAGCTCCGCCGATCAACCTCAATGATCTTCACGCACAAAAGGTCATGGGAGGTTTCTGTCGGAGGCCGCAGGTCTGCTTTGAGCAGACGGCTCTTTCTACCCAATGCTCAGTCTGCCTTTTCTGAATGGTGAGTCATCAGCTGCCAAAACATTCGCCAAAATTACACCTGATGCCCATCACGCCCGCCTGTCTTCTTCTTCTGCCTGACTGCGTGTCCAACATCAAAAAGCTATCTGATCCTTTCAACACACGGGCTGACATTTCCACGAAAGTCCTTGGGAATTTCCGATGCGCTTGTCTCTCCGAACCTCTGTGTCTGTTTGTGTGAATAGTATAGATCAGCGATTCCCAATGCGAGAGGTCATTTACAATAAATAAATAAAGTTTTTTTAATGTTTAATTTTTAATTGTTTGAAATTAATCTAAAAATATTTATGATGCGGCACATTAGATATGTGAAACATTAGTTGATGAAGCACAAACAATTTAAATGGACAGATTAATAAAACAATAAGGCTCTCGCTCGAAACGGCTGCTCTTGTCCGCTTGTCGTTGTTCAACAAACGGGGCGCCCTCTTGTAGTATTAAAGTAAATATTGTTAGGGTTTCGGAAGGCTCTCGAGGGAGGCCTCAATCCTTTGTTCTCGTCCCGGCCGGAAACGAGGACACGAATGAGTCAATTCGTTTAAATTCAAAAATCAAAAGTTATTTAATAACTGAACAACGTAATAGGGATTACAATTACAAAGTGAAATACTAAGCGAACAGTGGAATATTTCGCGAAATAGAGAATCCTCTGAGCAAGTCTAAAGTGACTTTTCAAGGCGGCTGCAGGTCAGATTCTAACAGTCTTTCCCCCGCCATGGTCCTTTGAAAACTCTTGAGGTGTGTCTTCTTTGGTGCATTTGAATGTCATTGGCCTCTTCTCCAAAGGGTCACCTCCTCCATTGTCCCTTCCACGTCGAGGTGTGAATCTGCAGCTGTAACCTGAAACCTCTCTGTCCTAGCTGTCCCTCACATTCCAATGCACTCAATGTAGATACATTCGGCTTTATGCCTCAATGAGTGAATTTAACAAAGCGTACATCGTTTAAGTCTTCATCTTATAACTAGTACACTTTCATTACAACAACCCATCATTAATGATCACCGTTCATCACACTTCATCATAAGATCTAAGACAGTTCGTGTGGTTCAATTCTCAAGACATTTGCCTCAGTCGGCTGCCTTACATTAAGTTGTTCATTTATTACCTGACAGGAGAAAAAACTCCCAAAAAATCCTCTTTGGGGATAAAATTGGGAGAAATCCATAAAGAACGGCAATTGGCATCCGTCCCCAGGTTTTAACATCACATTGTGACAGAATGTTAATGTCTACAGTGTTTATATGATTTAAATGACTATGAATTGTGTTTGATTGAAATTGCATTCACTTCATCTAACATGTTAATGTAATAACTAATATCTAACATCACACAAACTATAATTCTAACACTAAACATTATTACACGTACTATAATTTCCTGACTAGCGGTGCACTTCTGGCTTAAATCCCTAACAATATACAGCATTTTCCGCACTCCAAGGCGCACGTAAAAGGCTTTAACTTCCTCAAAAAACGACAGTGCCTTATAATCCCGAGCGCCTTATATTTATGGATCAATTGGTTAATCGGTTGATCCATACTGGTTGTACACGGCGCTCAAGGCGCTCTGCCAAACATGCCAAAGCTCGGTCTACGACGGCGAGATGCTGAGCGGGCGCTCAAGCGCGTGAGATATGGATCTTGTTTCAGGGCGCGTCGGGGGGAAAAACAAAGCTGTTGTTCTTGCCGAGCACATCATGGGATTAAAGAGCGAGAGACGGTGCCCTTTTCTCTACAGTAGCTGAACCATCTTAACGGGGAAAATAAGTTATTCTAAAAGCAGCCGAAGATTTAAGGCGTGGATGGCGAGGGGGGCGGCGAGAGCGGACGCACCTCGCGGCATCGATCGGACCCTGAAAGCACCGTCTCCACCTTACTGTCAAAAAGAACAACAGCGAGCGCGTAGAAAACTCCTTCGAGCGCGAGCAGAGATTCTCCTCGCGAGCAACGAAATTCACGTTTCGCAAGCGAGCAAATACCTCGCGGAGACAAACTTTTGCTCGCGCGAGACGGACTTTTGCTGTTTGATGTTTGATTTTGGTTAAATTCTTAAGGTCATTTAATCATTATGTTTTGATCAGAGTTGTGATTAAAGGTTTGGGTGGGCCGCGAAAGATTTTCAGATTTCAAATTGGGCCGCGGCATTCTTGAGTTTGGGAACCGCTGGTATAGATAAAGTGTTTTAAAATGTGTGCTAAAGAATGAGAAAAGTCATAACTTTTCATGGAAGCATTTAGGGACAGATTGTAAGGGAATTATTAGGAGCCTTTAGGCACAACCTCAGAGTGGGCTCACCTATTGTCTGTGTAAGAGGCAAAGCATCGTATCAAGTTAATAAAGTTAATCATTTTATTGGGAAGAGCTTTACTGCAAAACACTTCAGGATGTTTTGTCCTGGATTTAATGAACCCCCCCCCCCCACACACACACACACACACAAATACTCTACTGTCTACCTTTCAAGGGCGGCCCTTTCAAGGGGAGTGGCACTGAGGCTGGTGGATAGGACACAGGAAAGGTGAGAGCGGGTCGTTTCAGAGATGAATAAACACAACACGCCCAAGGTTGCCGGTGATAATGTGTGATGAATTGCCAGCGAGATATGGCACATTGTAGGATAGCACCAAGGCTATTGGGCAAGAGGGAGAGTGAATAATGACACTCGATGTTCTAGCGTAATCGGCCCGGCTCGCTTCGATTTACATTTAAGGATCTTTTTCATGTTTATCTCCCACCCAGGCAGGCGGCGACCAGAAGGTTTTTTAACGGCTGGTTGATGGAATCGATAAGCCCCCGCTGTGCACCAAAAACTTCCTCTGAGTGCGTTCTCTGCGGGTGGTCTGCTGTTCCCGGGCGAGGAAGCAGCACCAGAGAAATGGTGTTTGTTTGGTTGGTAAGAATGTTGGGGGTATAATTTATTATATGTGGTAAATAATTGAAATTACTGCAAACTTGACTAACGTCCAAAGATCTTTATAGCTGCAAACCATATTTAACAGTCCCCTGTTTAAGGAAGTTTTTTTTTTTTTTCAGACCCAATTAGTCTGGCGAGGCCGTCCTCTTGAAGCAGCAATGGACTAGATCGTCTTCGTCTCTCTAGACAAGTTAACATATCTATCCGTGCTACCCACTCAATGGAAAGAAGCTCAGCTGAAAGTGCTAAGCAACTAAATGAGCAAACTGCAGGCTAACACATACCCGTGTAACAAAAAAGCCCCTGAACTAGCGGCCATGAAGCCATAACTGGAAACAATGTCCAACCTTTGCTGTTCTGTGATCATAAAGCGGTATTTAATGGCATTTCATTGGAGCTAACAGTTACTCCAATGTTTGTTATTTATTCATGAGTTGATTCCAGACATCCATATTTAATGGCCATAGCTTTTCCACAGCCGTCCGAGTCTCCATAGGATGGGGGAATTGGGGTGCTGATCTTGTGATAATGGCATCGAGCTGACCAGATGGATTTACAGATTCTGATCAACAAACTCACATTAAAACCTCTCAACTTTGCTCAGATGTTGGATTATGGTTTCCTTGAGGTTTTGAGCTGCACATACAAAAAATAAAGTTGTATTCATTGGATATCCTGTTTTTTTGCTTCATTTACATTTACCCAGTAATATTTACACTAAGTATTCCACCTGTGCAGGAATCACACAAGTGCTGCCTTATTACATGAGAGATTATTCAAATATACCTTGTGTAAATAGACTGCATTCCTTCGCTTTTTCCCCGGAGCCTTTTTGCTTTCTCACGTAACAGTTTTCACTTATTTTACTATCATAACTATTCTGCTGTTCCTCCTGCTGTTGCTGCTGCTATAATAAGTATCCTTTATTTTTCTTTTTTTGTTGTTGTAACAAGTAGTTCATTCTGTACAAATGACATCCATTGTACTTTGTTGCTCTCCCTTAGGTTTCATCCACTTTTGGTGGGATGTTATCTTGTGCTGTTGTGAGGGCCACACAGCAGAAGACGTTGCATGGACATGCGTGAGTGGGAAACATCTTTGATTGAATTCGCGACTCAATGACGAGTCCCGTAAAGACTTTGCTCCAAAAAAGTTGGGATAAACTTATAGGCCTCTATAAAAATCCATCCATATAATTCATTCATTGAATTATAATTTTCACTCATGTTCCCACTCCCAGCCTGATATGTAAAACCTCCCCACAGCTCAAAGTGCATAATCACCTTTCCTTGGAGTCTTTTAATGTGAAACATCTGCAGGAAGTGTAGTTCTATTGATGAACTCTGGCTGTGACAGAAAAGGACATTAGAGAAAAATAGAAATAATTGGAGGACTTTGGTTAAGTCGGCCATCCTCTTGCCAGAGCCACTGCTCAGCCGAATCAAAGACAGAAGGTCGCGCCCGGCTCGCTCGCATCAATTCACCACTGACTCGTTATCTGTGTTTCGTCAGAACCATCTATCCCGAGGATGTTGTTGGGTCCTGCTGCGTTATCGTAGCCCGCTGCGCTTGTTGAACGCTGTGTGAACACGTGGGCCTGGAAGCCGATACTGTCAGAGCTTTTAATCCCCCTCGTTGAAGTCCCGGCCTTATTAGCATAAACCCCTCCCCACTTAGTATGACTTTCATGCCCCTATAAGTCTTTCGTCTGCTTCTGCATCATAACTGACAGTATATTTTTGTAATTCTAACCAATCTCAAATTCATTTTTCTTTTGTCTCTCTCGATTTGGGTCAGTTCGTTGCTTTGTTTGGTTTCCAACGGCTCGGGGAGATTGCAGAGTGTTTACATCGCCGTCTGCAGCCGGTCGGAGCGCAGCGCCACCTTGGGTGATGAATTGGATGAAGGGTGTGGAAATTAAAACTGAGGGCATCGTGCAGCATGGAGTTCTGCAATTTCCAGCGACGCGTCAGAAGTGCGGCTGCAGTCGCGAACTGAAACGACCCCTTCTGCTACGTGGGCAAGCGGTTCACTACTTCGCTTCCCAACAGTATTTAGCAGCGTGTTTTTTCTCGTTCTGACCGGCACTTCAAGGCTGTGGGTGTATGTTGAAGGAAGATTTCCAAGCAGGGTTTACTCCTCAGTGGTGTGCTGAGACGCCGGCGTAGGAGATCAAAGTTTGGGAGTGTTACATTTCAGGGCGATTTATTTCTGCGGGGTTCATGCATGCTGTGTAATGTTTGGGATGTTCTGGCGCTGCTCCAGCATTGGGAGTATAAATTATATTTAAGAGGCGGGGGGGGGGGCTGATCGACACACTCACACACAAACACACACACACACATTACAAGGCACACATGAGCAAAAATAGCCTTCACAGCAATCCCAGCATCAAAAAGAAGCAGAGTCTCTCCAAGGTCACCTCGTCCTCAGTACTGATCCCACCTCCGGCACATGAGGGCACCGAGGTGGGAGACCAGGTCGGCCTCCAACATGCCCCCCCGGGAAACGCCTTGCTCCCTGCATCGGGGGTGGAAGATAGCAGCCATCAGACAACGAGGGCCGCCGGGGGAGAATCCCCTCCACCCTCCTCCGCCCTCTGTCTTTGTCTCTAATATAGCGGCGGGATAGCAGGGGCCGCTGCGTTCAGAAAAGCCCTGTGTTCCTCCCATGAAAAGCACATCTATGGCCGTGGAGAAGCTTACACTGTAATCCTGCATGACGGATCGAGTCTGCCGCTGCAGCACTCTCCCTCTCTTCCTTTCACAACGAAACTTCTGTGGCAGCGGGCTCGTGCGTGCGCACACACCCGTCAAAAGACGATGGGATGTGTGCGTGGGCCCGATAATGCGCCTGCGCATGTTTACGTTTTTCCTTCCGTCCGCCCATTTCTCCTTAAAAAATATATGGCAGCCTATAGCTGTTGAAATGTTGCAAAACAATGGCGAGAGTGAATAAATAGATGCCAGTGGCAGAAAATGGAAAATAGGTTTCCCTTTTTGCAAGTCAAAGAACAGAATGTAAAAGATACCGTGCACAGTACAAGAGAATGAATCCCAGTGGGAAGTCTCGGGGAAAGCGGGTTCTGGGGAGGTGTATGGATGACCTGAATTCTGTATCTGTGCTCCCATGGCATGGATTAACACGCACGGGTAGAAGTGGCTTCTAATATAAAGGACATTTATACGCTCACGGATCACTACTATTAGGACCCCTCTGAGCCCGATTTACTCCTGTCCTGATCCATCTATCCTCCTCTCACTTCAGCTCCTTGTCTCTCTCCTCCTTCCCTTCCCGGTGCATCCACTCGGCCCTCTGTTGTTGTTGTTTTTTACCTTGCACTCTGTTTCATAACAGACCCACCTCCTCCCTCTCTTTCTCTTCTTCTATCTGTCAGAGTATTAGGCATTCAAAGATCTTCCTGTAGCATGTGGCAGAAGTCGTCACCCCATCTCTCTCGCTCCCTCTCTTTATCTCCCTCTAATCTTCCTTAATCTTCCTGCCGAAAGTGAAGTAAGAATTAGTTTCTCCCTCATCAATCTCTTGCACCTCCTTTTCTTCTACCTCCTTCTTCCTCTCCTAACCCCCCCCCCCCCTCCCTCTCCACCCCGCTGGGCTCTGGATCATCCTCACCAGGTGCTTTCTTAATCCACTCTGCTTCGTGTCATCAACACAACTGCAGAGGTCATTCCTGCTTCGCCGTCATGTCTTTCTTTCTCTTTCCATTTCCACCTCTCACTTTTAGATTATTTTTTTTCCCTGGCTCTCACTTCAAAGGCTCTGGGGACATTTGCATTCAGCCCGGCCTGTTAACCCTGAGCTGTGTCCTTAGCCGCTCGCTGTCAATGGGCTGCACGAACTGAGGCAAAGCACATGTTAAAACCTTCAATCTGACACAAAACCCGAAGGCGTCGGGATGGTGGAAAATGTTTTTGACGTTTTTGACCGATTTCATTCAGCATTAAAAAAAAAAAAGTTTTCTACAAAAAAACGCAAATCTCTTAACGCAAAACACACACAATTTTTACAAAAGATTCTGCAGAGGTTTTGAGTTTTGATGAATTTCTGCAATTGTACTCGATAGCACTCAACACTCCCCCTCTACTCTTCAGCGGTCAACACAGAGACCGGCACAAGCAATTCATAGAGCTGCAAAGTTAGAAGGCCATTAGCGGAAGCATCTCCTACGCTCACCTCACAAATCCCCAAATACATCTTTTGTCCTTGGTCCTTAACGGCACATCCAAAGGATGTTGGGATTAGAACACACATTATGTACGGTGTTGTGTTCTAATTTCCCACCATGCAAAAGGCTCCGAGTCATAGATGTACGTGTGTGTGTGTGTGTGTGTGTGTGTGTGTGTGTGTGTGTGTGTGTGTGTGTGTGGGTACTAATTTTGTCCAATGCACACCTGATGTTCTTTTCTACTTAAAAGCACAGACTGAGCTCAAGAGAAGCACAGCAACAAATGCAATGCTTGAGAAACCGCGAGTTTAATTAGTTGCAGCTTCAAAAATCTAAATATGTCGCTTTCTTTCACCAAGTTGTGCCAATAAAAAGTCATTCTTGGCTCTAAAAAAATTTAAAAAACCTTTAGCAAAACACCTAAGCCATAAGTGCTAGAGCGGGACAATAACATCCCTTTGCTGTAAATGCCTCTCATGCTGGATTACACTACATATATTACACTCCTTTTGACATTCAGGATGCACTACTTCCTTCATCTTTACATTCAACTAGAATAAAGGACATGAATGTAGGGAATAAAAGGCTGGAAGTAGTGTGCATCAAGAAACTAGTTCAACTTGACAAGAGATAACGAAGCTGGATGATACAAAAAAAAGCCTCAGTCAGTCCTGGGTTAATGCAGCAGAGCTGGAGGAGGTTCGTTAAGCCGTGGACAGGTTATGCTGCTGGAAGGAGACAGGAGCTGGTTGCTAGTCATTAGCATGTGCGCAACAAAGCATGAGAAACCACATTAATCCCGAGGAATGCTAATGACAGTGATTGGCGTAATCACAGCAACCGGGGCGGAAGGGGGGAGACAACAGGAGGTCAGCCATTTCTCTAGTTATTATTCCTTCATGTTATTCCGCCCCCTGCCGATGTGGCTCCTCAAAAAAAATAAACACTTTGTCTGATGTCTTACTGCCGCTGATAGAATTTGCGTCACCGGCCTATTAACCCTGATTGGCAGATTTTGTGTTCCTCTAATTTTGAGGTCAAAAGGGACACAGAAACATCTTGCGTCATCGCTGCCTCCTCGGTACCCCTCCCCCCTTTCAGTCCTCTGTTATTTATGTAAAACACAATAGCAAACAGCCTTTTCCACTAGTTTGTGTTTGTGGGCGTGCACAGCTACCGCAATAACAAATGCACCGCAGGTCGCATTTCCCGGCGGTGCGCTAGAGAGCAATATCCACAATCAATGCAATTAACCTGTGCACGTCTGCTGGGGCCCCTGGCTGGGGAGGCGGGTGGGGAGGGGGGGTTTAACTCGGTAACCCACCAAAGTCTAGCTGGTAGAGGTCATCTGTTTCACAAATCAGCAAAGCTACAGTGTGTAATCCCTTTTCACACCACGCTAATCACTTCAGCCTAATTTGTCACTGCTATGAAAACATTCATATGCGCCATTACGGGAGGGCAGACGGGGAGGGGAGGCGGGCAGACAGGGCCGGGGAGGGGGAGAGGGGGGAGAGATGGAGAGAGAACAAACGAGGGAAACTGGAGAAAGCGACATTGGGAACACGTCCAAAAAGGGCTCTGATTTGTCCAAAGCTCACTAATTCAATCTTGGGAATGCGATGGAGTGACAGAGACGTCCTCCCCCCTCTTTGCCCTCCTCCTTCCGTCTCCTTGTCCTCCCCCACCCAGGCTTCATCATCCACCATTTCAGAGCGGAGCTCCCAAAGTCCCTAATCCGGCTTCTGATAGCAACACCCTGCAAGGAGGGAGACATCAAAAAACATACGGGAGTGGCAGAAAATGGAAGGCTGCAAAACCGAGGCCGAGAGACGGAAGAAACAACGCGTCGCAACACAACTCAAGTCTGTTGGTCGCATCGAATTACGCTTTAATTAAAAGTCCAAATCCTCCTCACATTAAAGCCCCCCGCTTTATAATTAACACTCTGATCTCAACCCACCCCTCCCTTTCCCGCAAATTTGAAAAAGAAAAAGAGTTAAAAACTTTTGTGATTTTTACTTCAAAAACACATTAATTAAAAATCGCCAATGAACAGTGGTGCAATATCGAGGCAGCCCCCCACTTTGCTCATTAGCCGCTGGTTAATTGATCCTAACGGCAGTGTTTACCAATGGGACGCTAAAGTCAAAAACATTATCATTTTACCTCGGCTAATTGCAGTTTTGAAGAGGGGGGCCAAAAGGGAATATCTGCATGTTTGAGATCACACGGAAAGTGGATTTAAAAGGGCTCCTCTGTGGTTTCGTCTCTGCAGGTTTTCAGTCGTTTTTAAAGCACTTATAAAAAATGTTATGTGATATTCAATATTACCTACCTAAACAATTCAGGGAGAGAATTAAACGGTGGGTTACGTAGCGCCTGAGGCAGGAGATGGTGGTCGGATATCAATGTGGAGTCAGTCATGCTCCACCCTCCACTCCAGACCCCGGCACTGGCCAGACACCACTCATCCATCAAAACTCCATTACCCAAGATCCATCATAACAGCTCCCAACAGCAAAGGCCAGCCGAATGCTTTTATTTTTCAGAGGACCATAAATACACTCAATATTAACTCTTTTGGCCGCCTTTTCTCAAAACAATTTTCCCCCCGACTTCGTCTCCCAGACACCTTCACCAGCAGGTCGGGGGCAGGGGGGTTAGGGAGGGGCGGGGGTCTGATGAGAGGCTGTTCTCGTAAGAACACGGGTGAGACATATCACGGTGATCCTCAGCCACCTCGCAGTGAAGTCGGCCATGAACAATCCCGGGCAGCTGCGGCAGTCGCCTCCAGGGAGCTTCCCTCCGTCATTAAGCCACCTCGGGTGCAGGCTGACGGACCCGTCTGTCTTTTCGCTCGTTCTTCCTCCCATTCTTCAACTCCAGACATCATCGCTATATCAATATTCAGCTCCCTACCTGCGGCCCTGTCACTCCTCCTTTCATCAGAGCCATATCCCCTAACTGTCCTCTCTTAGGATCTCATTTCCTTCTTCAATTCACTCCTTCGTGTTTTCTTTTTTTTTCATGTGAGGCAATGCGTTACATGACCCTGATTAATAACTTTGTTCCCCGTGATAAATTGAAAAAGTGCACTCAATCGGCTCTGCAAAAGAACATACAATTGAGTTGAAACCTGGAGCCAAGAGATGAGAGTAGGAGACTTTAAGAGTCAGATAAAGGCAACAAAAGGCCTTAATACAGAGAGCAATCAATGGAAGCAGGTAATAAAAAAAGGGAAAGCAAAATGAAGATTAGCGAGAGTGGGATAAACAGATAAGGAGTGCTCGCTCATGATGAAAAGCAACAAAGTTAAAAAGATACAGGGATGAGGGGAGAGATTGGCATTTGGTAATCCTGAGTCCTCCTCTTCTTTTCTACCCTTTTGGGGGTGGGGGGGGGGGGGGGCAGCTACAGGGAATGAGATGATTGTAGGAGAGGGAAATGTTGAAGAGAGATGAGATTTGCACTAAAATGGATGAGCTGATGGCGGCGCGGACGAATGCTGGGTCAGCGTGTCGCCTTAGTCAGTCCTGGGTTAATGCAGCAGAGCTTGAGGAATCAAGTTAAGCTGTGGACGGGTTATGCTGCTGGAGCGACCTCATTTCCTTATTCAATTCACTCCTCTATGTTTTCTTTTTTTTCACGTGAGGCAATGCGTTGATTGACCCTGATTAATAACTTTGTTCCCCCATGATGAATTGAAAAAAATCTAAGTGCTACATTTTTTTGGCATCGAGAGAAATGGCATCGGAAACGCACCTTACGTTATTAACAGGAGCAATGACGTTGTTAGCCTGATCACAGGACCTGTCTGCAATGTGTTGCTAGCATGTTTTCTGCATGCTGGGAGCTTTGGATGTGGAGCTATTATGGTACGTTGTGATGTGAACGTACCATTAGGACAGAGCGGAACATTACACATAGTATTTGGATTAAAGTAAGTGTCTCGATTATCTCACAGCCTAAAACAAACTAAATAAAACCTATCTGCATGGAAATGGGAAATGGTAATTTGTTTCTTTGTAGTTGTCTGTATTTCCTTCCCTATGTCTGTATTTCCTTCTGTACGTCTGCATTTCCTTCCTTGTGCTTGCGTTGCTCTCTCTGGGTGACTGTGTCTGTCTCCCCTCTCTTGACAGCCCCCTTTTTGCCTCATAACCATAATATCTCCCTTCTTTGACACTCAAACAGAATGTTGTCAATTATTTATTAATCTTTCCACTCAATAATAATGTTCTAATTGTCCATGCTTCTTTTGCGCGCCTCGTCTTGCTCTTTCTAGAGCACTATCTGGGCCACTGCCTTTCACACTTTGTACCTCACCTCATGTCCCCTGTTCTCCCCTCTTGTTGCTCTCTCTCGCTCTGCATTTACACCATCTCCCTCACTCTAGGCAACAACCCACTTCCATTTCACTCTCTCTTCTTTCTTCAGCTTCTCCGTCATCTTTCTACCTCGCCGTCCCACGCACTGTCCATCCTTTTATTTTCTCCTACTCACCCACCTCGGGATGGTGAGGCTGGCTGCCAGTGCCCTTCTTCATTCAATTAAGGGCCGAGTGTTGCTGTTATTGCTACGGCTAATAAGGAACTACTTCTAGCTCGCCGCCTGGCCGTCACAGGCACGAGCATAAATAGGCGCCATTCCTCGTCTCCTTCTCAGGCAATCACCGTCCTTATTACTATCATCTGAGAGGAGGACGCGCACGCATCGAGACCCACGCACAAACAGTGAGCGTTGTGTGCGTGTGTCAGTGTGTGTGTGTGTGTGCAGACAGAATGGGACGAGTAGTGGGTGGATGGATGGATGGAGAGCCTGAGGAGAAGCGAGTGAGAGAAATGGAATTGGAAGACAGTGGAGGGAAGTGACAGATGAGATTTGTGTGCCGAGTTTGTGTTAGTGGATTCTGGATGGTACTGTGTTTGACTGGCTGGTAGGTGTGTGTGTGTGTGTGTGTGTGTGTGTGTGTGTGTGTGTGTGTGTGTGTGTGTGTGTGTGCGTGAGTGTGTCTATGTGTGTGACAAAGAGAGACAAAGCTGGCAGGAGTGATGAGATTATTAAGTGCGCAAGTGTGATATTTGCATATACAGCAACTGCACGTGTGAGTGGATCTGTGTGTGTGTGTGTGTGTGTGTGTGTGTGTGTGTGTGTGTGTGTGTGTGTGTGTGTGTGTGTGTGTGTGTGTGTGTATCCGTGCATGGTGAAGAAAGTGGCAGGCAGGGAGAGTTGTTGAGTGTGCACCAGGAGAGCGAGCACCCCTCTAGGCGGTTGTTGCATGTTGGATCCACACTGACATGGATGTAATTGGTGGGAACTAGCTGGGTTTGTGGCTCTGTGGAAACGGAGACCCAGCAGACCTCTCAGTCTCTGCCTCTCCAACTTTCTCTTTCTTCATCTCCCTCCGTTACGCCTCCGTCCACTCTTTGGCTTGTTCTACTCCCTCCTCTCACTTTCTCCTCTTGTTGATTTTCTCCAATGCATTGTCAAACCTGCGTGGATCTTAGGGTTCCAGAATGACCACAGCAGGTTTGTTCAGCACACGTTTCTTTTATTTTAGATTTCCCGTCAACACGTTTGCATTTCCACACTCTCGGCGTCCAGCTCTCCCATCTGATGACTCTCCTGCCGCCGATCGCTCTTACTGTGTGTTTTTAAAACATGGAGACAACCATAATGATTACCTCCACCTGGCACCGTTCCCTGAGCCACTCCCCCTTTCTTTCCCCTCTGCAGCCGAGCCAAAACCACGCCCGCCACCACACCTGCTAATTTGGATGACAAATTCCCATCGGAGCCACTAACAGTACTATTCTTTACTTTCTGCCTCATTCACAGAGCCTCTTTCATATTTCCTTTCTTTCTACTTCCTGTCATTTTCCACTCACAAGATTTGCGTATCCTTTCATTGGGTAAATTCACTCCCACCTTTCCTTTGACCTCATCTCACTACGTCTATTCTCTCCTCCTTTTACCGGTTGACCTTGGCTCATGCCATCTTGACCCTCCTCTCTATTATGCTTCAAAACCAATTACGGGCGGAACGCATGGCCCGCCTCTGACATCTCCACCGCGACGACCATCCGCCCGTGTCTCCCGGCGCGACCTTCTGAGAGACACTCGCAGGCGGTGATGTCCACAAAGTTTTGCAGCCAAAAAGACGAAGGGTCTCACATGCGTACAGAGAGCTGAAAAGATTATTATAAGGTTTTGATCTGCTTTAGAGATTTCATATTACTATAAAAAAGGTTGTAGAATCAGTCGAATCAGTACGAATCAAGACTGTTGCACCAAATGTCCGCCTGCTGTTTCATAATGGACGAGTTGAGATCTACTCCAACATCTGTCCTTTTTCTCCACATCTCTTCTTCCCCATCGTGTTCCTTAAAAATAATAAAACCTCCCTGGAAGAGTGAGAGAGAAAAATAAGAGGAATGAATTCCAGGCTTTTCCTGTCTTTTTCGCAGGAACGGACATAAATAAGCCCCCAGTTGGCTTCCTAACTGTGGGAAATAATACAGTCGCTCACGCAGAAAGTTGTCGAGCCCCCCCACCCGTCAGTCATGATAAATAACTAGGAACTGAGTTCAACTGTGGCGGTCTCGCAGACTCTAAATACATCCAGACCAGCACAACAGCTTCCTCCCTGCCAGACGGCCGGGTGAGAGAGCAGAGGTGCGAGGGGTTAATCCCCCGCACACCATTACATATACATTCAATTACCTCTGCTTAACACGCCCGTTCAACCTTCCCCGTCGGCGCCGGAGAGACGCCATTTCCCTCTTAATTCGCCTATATATAAAAATACTCAACGTATATCCGAGACTAGTGAGGCATTCGGTAAAATGATTTTGTTTTACAAACACGTCCCGCGAAGCGGCTTCGTGCTGGTTGCCGTCCCGCCGATGGATGGCGGGGGAAGGAGAGGTAACATGGGAAGGGCTTCGGCTGTTTGTGCCTTTGTGAGTCTACCCATCAATACACACAAGCGCCTTAAACCCTCCCCATCTTTGCAACATATACATCTGATCTGCAGTTCAAATGACTCGTGTATACTATGATTGCACGCACACAGCACCATGTCTCCCCCACCTCCGCTGTGTTTGTGGGAAACGTGATAGTTCCCCGTCTCAGCTGGAATTAACCCAGAGCTAAAAATACAAGCAGGGAAATATATCTCTGAATCAAAGCACCTGGGTACAGAGAACCCTGCAATGCTTCCATTCAATGCAGAACCTCCTTTGACTGTTTAAGGTGCCAGGCATCGGAAACCCTCTTTGAAACCCGCACGTAGAACTCAATAACTGTGGCATGACCTATCAATAGATCCCGCTGTTACAATGACATAGTCTGGAGTGACAGTAGCAGTTTCTGACCCCTTTCACTGTTCATCAGCAACGGCTTTCTGCTTGATGTGCCTGCTCTTTTTCGGTAATACACAGCCTTACGATTTCATACATTACATTATTCCAAGAGAGCTGATAGGCACGAGCACAGACCACCACTGTTGGCCACTCAGCAGCTTCACCGGCACATTACTCATCCCCCCCCCTCTTCCCAATAGCCTTTCGTTCACCTTTCATTTCTCTATTTAAAAAAGGGAAATCATCTTGTTCACATTCAAAAAACTTGCGAGGTGGTCGTACATCAAGCGGCGGCGGTTCTTTATTGGGCCCCGGTTGCGCAGTGCGGCTTCACGGAGCCACACCGCATTGAGACGGCAGTTCCATTAATTGGAAAAGTGTCTTCTGTTCAGGGGGCATGATTAAAATGTGGTGTGCTGTGTTTTGGTGATAAAGACTCAGGGAGATGGAGCGATATGAGGGGGGAGGGCGCTCAGAAGAAGGAGAAAGGGGAGGAGAGGGCCCTGAAGGCCCGGCATGCTGGGTCACAATCCAGTGCCTGCATTGGGTGACAGTGGGGGGCTTTATGAAAGTGGACTGAAAGTCTACATTTTCCCCCTGAGAATCTGCGCACTTGCTTCCCAAAGCCACCAGTGCAAAGAGTCCAGGAGAAAAGTTTCCTGTTGGAAAGAGTTTGAACTTACAATCACGCAAATAACATTTCTTACTGTAGTGGAGAAAATGTTCCGACCCTGTAATTCCCCGTTGCAATAGCAGTGAGGATAAATATTTTTAAAAATTGAAAATCTCTTAGTTTCTCTTCTGAGATCTTCACGGCTTCGCCTCCACACTGCTGCTGCTCGCCGACTGATGATTATTTATAACATTTGTACTGTTCACACTTTAACGCTTCCTGATCTCAGCTCTGCCATTTAACATGGCTGGGGACGCACTACATGGGAAGGTGAGAATGAAGCTGGGACACCTTGGGACAATGTGTCTCTAATGGGGAAGTGTGTGTGTGTGTGTGTGTGTGTGTGTGTGTGTGTGTGTGTGTGTGTGTGTGTTTTTCATGCTGTCCCTACTTCTTGTCCCTGGTCCCTTCCATGGTTTGAGTCCTGGGGTGTACAGAGCCGGTGTGGAAACAGGCTTGGCTGGATGCAACATCTCCAGGGGGCTTTGCTTCCCCTCTCCCATACCACCCATTTCACCTCAAGCTGGGCTTTACCCCTGGATAGTAATCCATCCGTGCTCCACAGCTCCTGGCTCCCCCCAAGGCCAGGCTGGCTCAACACGGGGGCCAAGACCAGGCTGCTTAGGGGAGGAAAGCAGCAGAGCCTGGCTGGAGCTCCTTGTCCAAGGGAGGGGACTCAGCGGGAGCTGGACTGGAGGCAGGTAGAGATCGCTAGTAACCACAGGGTTGACATTTTGGAAGTACCGAGCGGCAGGCTGAGCACAGCCAGCCTTCCCTGCGTGTCTTTCTCGTCTCCAGCTCCATCGCAATCAGCTGTCCATCTCGGACACCATTTGTCAAACCAAAAACAGCCGCTTTTTGTTCAGGAGCAGAGAAGTAGCTAGGAGCCAGAATGAGCAGTCTGAATTGTATAGGAATAGGAAACAGCAAGTTGAAGAGGAGGAGTGATGAAGATTTTGTCTTTTTATACCCATGGATGTTGTCGGGTATTTTTTTTTGTAGCCCTTTATGTGTCCACTTATCCTCACAGTTTACTCCACTCCAACCTGTCTGTCCTCAGATAAAACACGGGCACGGCTGGTATCAGACCAGCGGCAGAAAAACAAAACAGGCGGCGGCAACAAATGGAAGAAGACCCTTCACCTGGTGGCCGAAGTTCAACTCCCGCGCGCGGAGTGGTGAGACACCCGCCGTGCCTTGATGCCACTCCCCCTGCCAGCCATCGATTTGAAGCTCTGAGAGTCGGCCAAAGAGCTATCAACCTTTTAAAGTGTCACCTCCAAAGGGGAAGGGATTGCAGCGGTGGGCAGAGGGGAGGATGAGGGAGAGACAGGTGGGGGAGTAAGGTATCCAAGGACAAACAGCCAACGTAATCGCATCACCCCCGTCAGAAGCTCATCATTCATGGCTAAACCTGTCACTATGTTAGTGCATATCCTGTGTGTGTGTGTGTGTTTGTTTTCTATATGATCACATATCCTATCGAGGTGGTTTAGTGTAATTGTGTGTCTGTTCCAATGGTGATCTTATGAGCTGGAGTCAGGACTTGTTTAGCCCTCGAAAGATGCCCTCAAATGCCACGCACTACCTTTAAGGCAAAACAGAGAAAGTTAAACATTGGCATTTGTACTCTTTGGTCTTAATGACAAGCTCAGTTCGAAGGATCTCTCTGTAATATGGGCGTACACACACTCACACACACACACACACAACACACACACAAAGTGAGAAATCTGCAGTCGTTTTAAAGGAAGCAGGAAATGAACCACCAGAATATTTTTTTCGGCTCGTCTTGTCTTTTGACAACTCTACAAGATGAAAAGCCTCAAGCAGTCTTTAGGGTAAAAAGTTACTTTAGCCAGTGGACCTCCGACGGCGATAAAGCAGTGGTTGCTTCCCTGACGCGAACCAGCATCTTCGCCGCGTTGCAGTTAAAAGCAGACGCACAACCTTGTGTAGAAGCACGTGGGCGTTTGACAGCTGACATTATAATACTGGTTCCACATCTTATTATCCGGTGCCAAGCTTTAAGGAACTATGGAGATGAAAGTGTGCTCAGTTGCAGATTTTAGCACACGCTGTTTAGAGCACAGCTGAGCAAATCTAAGGAGAGAGCACTCGCACACATTCACGTGTACATTCACACGCGCACGTGGGTGTATACAGCATGCAAATGTTGTCATTGTAGAGGTCAGGTCTGAACGTCCTGGGACTTTCAACCCATGTGTTGAAAAAACTTATTTTAATAAATAATAAAGATATTTATCCCCGTTTTTAATGAAGGCAAACAATTGACAGCGCAGACCTGGGACGTGTCCTTTGGTTCCAGTGATTCAGCACGTCTTCAGTTCATGAAGGAGACACACGCGCTTCTTTTTAGTGAAGGGTTCAACTCAAAGACTATACAGCTCACGCAATCTGAATTTATTTGTCAGGATTATAAAGTGTATTATTGTATAGCAGGGTTCTCGGCGAACGGTACGGTCGACGGGGAGGGCCGCACCGGACGCCTCAGCGGGCCGGATGTGGCCCGCGGGCCGGAGTTTCAGACCCCTGTTGTATAGAGGTTCGGATAGGGAGGGATATTGGTTTCTTACATGTTACGTGTAAATAGGTTGCTTAATAGGATTTAGCTTTTATCAGTGTAACCTGTACACTGCAATGAATCAGTTGGATATCCTGAAATATCCCACAAACAGGTCATGTTCCGCCTGTTGTTCTATGGTATTTCTTTTTCGTTTATCCAAAAATGACTTATGTGTTATTGAGTCCATTTGTTATTGAGGGCAGTTAGTGACAGTGTGGACTCCAATTCTGCTGGGGGCGATGCTCAGCAAAGAATAAGACACATGAGAGGGAAATGAACTGAAGTGGGAAAATCAAGGTTACCCTGCCGCATGACTAATGGAAAAGGATATTAAAGAGGGCCTGCGTGTTAAGGCTGCACTTTTATCATGCTTTTTCAAAAGGTGGAGTAGTTCTGGCATTGTGCTGAAGAGAAATAGCCCTCTGGCCATTGGAACCAGTGAAAGAACTAACAAAGACACACACACACACAGAGGCTCATACATGACCTCGCACGCGGCCACAAGCGACGAGGCCTGTGCTGCATGAACACACACACTATACATCTCTAGAGGTGAGACAGAAATCCAAAGACCTGACAAGACAAGTCAAAGGGATCTAACGCCTTGAGGCAGCAGAGAGGAGGACGAGAGGGAGCAGAGGATGAAGGGAGGATGGATATTTATGGGGGATGGACAGAGAGTGACACCGGACCAGATGAAAGGTGAAGGGGAGGCGGCAACTGCAGCGAAGGCAGGTGGAGTGGGTGGAGAGAGACGCACGGCGGCGGTAGAGGAGACTGAGCCCACGGAGGAGAGGAGGTAGGAGGAGTGGACGAGTGTGGGAGGAGTGGGAGAAGACAGAAACACAAAGTGTAAAAAGAAACGAGCAAAAGCTATTGCTGCACGCGGAGGTAACTAAGTGACTCGGGAGAAGAACGAGAGACGTGTTCTGCATCCGCGGACGAGAGGGAAAGAGACAAGGAGATAAACTGTCAAGAGAAGCCGAGGGAATCCGGAGTGACAAGAGAAGGGGAGCATGTATGCATTTAGATGTTCGCCCTGCGTGTGCGGAAGGCGAGGCCAAAATAGTCGGCCCGCGAGACGCCTGAGAGAGGCAGAGAGGGACAGAGTGAGCGAGCGAGATGGCGGCGCCGATTGCTCGATGCTATCTGGGCAAAAGGGAGACGTGTGTGACACAATCTCAAATTGGAAATCGCTGTTTCAATCTCGCCTCACTCCGTGGCTCCGCTGATAACAAGAGCAGCCTAATTCTATTATAAATATATACTGTGAGTGCAGCGGTGGCAAAGGAGGAGGAGATGGGTGAGTAACACAGGGAGGGAGGGAGGAAAGAGAGGGTGAGAAGGCCGACTGACAGTGAAACAGTGAGCCTCAAAGCGCTCGCTAAAGGGAGAAAGTTTCGGTCTCTCCCGTATCTCCTTACCCAATCTGCCCATCATCTCTCTCAACCTCTCCATCTCAGCAAATCCTCCCCTCTCCGTCTATCTAACTACCCATCTGTCTACTTATCGCTCCATCCATCTGCTGCCTCTTATCACCCCCCCACAGGTGACTGTTCTCATTTAGGGCAGCTCTTTCTGCTCGGCACACTGTTATATATTTTTTCGCTCTTAAAATCCATTTTGTTCTGGCTGTTTTTCTTTCCCGCGCCAAGTTAGCTAACCTTGCGGCTCGCAGCCGGTTGCTCTTTCATCTCCGAACTCCGCGGCCAGCTGGAGTGCTCTGAAAAACAGGTATGTTTTCCAGTTTTAGTGGTCGCCTAATCACCAATCAACCCGGGGATCAATTTAAATTCGCACAGAGGTCTGCAGGGGGGCGGGTCCTGGTTTATCTCGTCCTCAGCCAAAATAAGAATTTTTAAAAGTCCTGCCGCCACGACAGATGGGGCCAGCTGAGACAAGGGATTGAGAGCGAGACAAAGGATTTGATGAAGATGAGAAAAAAAACTACCCACTGAGACCCACTGATGAAAACATCATTATTTTTTGCTATTATTTCTTCACTTAGGCTTCTGACAAAAGTGAAAAAGAAAGCGTAAGCCCGAGTGTCACAAGCAGAGTGCCTACCTGGGGTCGGTCCATAATAAAAAAGTAAACAGCAATGATCCCAGCAGCTGGGCAATAACGTGTCGGGCTAATGAATTAATCAGATAGTCATTAGTTTCTATCTGCTCAGGGTCCAAAGCTGGATACTTTTTTTCTCCTTCCCTCTCGCTTTGCAGACAGAGTGAAAAGGGGAGTGAAAGCTCATTCAGCCGTGAGAGAGACTGTCTGTGTGTGTGTGTGTGTTCACCCACTTTTGTGCTGAGCGTGCATGTGTTAGTGCGTGCACGCACCCATTACACTTTGTAGCTTCTGTTGATGATCGCCTGTCAAACTAATAACCTCAATCTGAGGCCCTTAATGTGAGAAGGGGGGGGAGGCTGGGTGGTGTAGAGAGCACAAAGGCAAAGTCAAGGAAGACACAGAGACACAGAGAGAGAGAGATAAAGGGAATGAATTAGGTGGACATTTGGGACACAGTCGCAGCTGAGAGATAAGATGCTGGGATTAGCAGGGAGAGAGCTGCAGAGTGACAGATGAAGAGGTTGAGATACGGAGAAGGGCAGTTGTGTAATCTTGGGTTTTAAAATGAGTTTGCTACTGCGGTGGTCAGAGGGAGAGCTCTCAATTGAGATTACAACAGAGGGATTGTGAGAGGATTTGCCGGCGATACGGAGACACTAATGATGACAAAAAATAAGTGGGAGCCGAGGATCAAGACAATAGCTGTTTATGAATCCGCATGCTGTTTGGAACTATAATATCACTTCATTTTGCTCAAGTGGAAAAAAATAGTACACGAGGCGCAAACACACACAGAAAGCTACGTTTGCCTGATTTGAAAGTCTCTGTAGCTGCCTGTGTGCAACAATCAGCCTCCGAGTTGCAACTTGTAATACTTACCTCAAAGTGTGCAAACGACACACTTACACGACACGCTACAGATCCAAAAATAGCAAAAAGAAATAAGACTGAATAATGAATTTAAATTATTGTGGGTCCAACCGCCGCAGAGACAATCATTCAAGCAAGAGAGCAGCCACTTAACACCCAGCCAATAATGGTTGTTTCAGGGAGAGCACTCATAATCAATTGATGGACTACTAACCAAGCATATGGAGCATATAAATGACCTCCATACAGTAATATTTCTAAGAGAGAGGTTAGCCGCCTTTTACAATAGACTTCCAAACTTTTAAGGTTCTCCAAACAATATTCAGCCGCTCATGTTGTCCCACTGCTTCTACGGCGGTCACAGCTGACCGCTGCGCCGTCCCAACTGGCAGGCGTAGTCAGGGATGCGTAGCACCCACCCGCGAAATCAATCAAATACTGTAAGTAGGTATGCTGCAGTATTTTTTAACCTAATGTGACATGTCACACTAATATGGACTAATATAATTCTGGTAATTATTGGTTGGAACTTCAGCTGGACCACCGCCATAAATAATGCCGAACAGCCTGGACACAAAATACGCATTGTGTGTACAGCAGGAGTTACTATGTAGACGATGTGTTTGACAGTCTTTTTTCATTAGGGAGCTGCTGAGCAGGACACAAGCTGAACACACATCTGGTTTACCAGATCAGGGAAAATCCCTGCATTGTGCAAAATAATCTTGTATGGCTGAACGTCCATTTTATCGTCCCCTAGATCCGTCCATATTAACAGTTAACCATAAACTGATGCATTTCATAGTAGTTTAGCTTTTGAATTTCATTTGTGAGAGCGCTCCATCAAAACCTGGTGCAAAAAAACAACTCCCACAAAGGAGTGTTTCAGTCCGATTCCAGGAGAAACTCTTGGTGTTTGTGGAGTGAAACGATAGAGCAGCTCTACTGCAGGGTTTTGTGATAATAGATATGTGACTTTCATTTAAAAGCTAAATGGCTGTTTGGTTTAAAGTTTAAGAATGATCCGTTTTGTGCTTATAATTATAAGCCGCGGCCTCGACTAACCATAATCGTAATCAGTTATCTCTTTGTGCTCTTTGTTCCACCGGAAGACGTTCAGATAGAACCGGAGTGAAAAGACAGACTTCGAGGTGTTTGTAGAAAAGGGTTCAATGTTAGCTTTAAAAGACGTCTCTGAGGGATCTCGTATGCATCGCAGCAGAGATAAAAAAAAATTTAAAAAAACATTATATGGACATTATGTCTTTATTACCAAAAACACAGCGCATGCCACAGGGAAGCATCTGCTGGGGAAGGCAGTGCGACAGTGAGAGGTGTCAGGTTATAATTGCAGTGCTGCACACCTGGATGATTATGATTGATGGTAGCCAAACAGCTGATGAATGAGCCAGTGATTGTAAAGCTCGTATGCAACAGCTCATTCTAATACAAGCACGACATCACTTCTCAGCGTGAACGCTGTGCTTCTTCAAAGGCCTGACGGACAATTTAACTTTATTTTCAAAGCTCCTTATTAGTTTCTAGAAACACGGTGGGAACACAAAATGGCCCTTATCATGTTTCACAATTAACATCTAAAAGCCGAGCTTGAGGAGATGTTGACATTGACGAGCGCTTCCTCCTTCTGTGATCAATGGCCAGACCAGGGAAAAGCAGGGTGATTGGCATTTGAAATGGATTTGATCTATCTGGTCTCCTCCCCACCTGTCCTCTGTCTCGGTCTTTCAAGAAACAGAAAAAAAGAGTGATCAATGCATCGAGATCAATGGCATCAAAGATTGGACCTGAGCTCAGCTCCGTTGTCAACGGGGCTGTCATTCATCTCTAGCTGCCGGGACACATCTTATACCAACGGGAGACAGCTATTCACTTTCTGTCTTTGGCAAAGAGCTCCCTGGCGTCCATTCTGAGGGGTTGTGACAAAAGGCGACAGCGCGTTTGGGGAGAGAAAGGCGGGGGAGGTGGTGTTGGTGGGGGAGGTTGGGGTGGAGGTGGCGCCGTGTAGGGGCTGGCTTGTAAAACAGATGCTCGCGAGGCGCTGCCCAGGAAATCATCAAACAGCAGTTGGTTAAGGGTCTCTCTTGTTCCGCGGCAGTTAAAGGACTCTGATGATGTGACACCCTGGCTGAGCAAATGAATGTGACTTTTGGCTGGTTATAGATAGCCCAATTCTATGCGGCACGGCCCGCCTTCCTTCCACTGGCAGCCAGCTGAATGGAGGCTTGGCATTTGAAAGGAAGCCGGGAGATTTGCTGGCGGATTAATCCTTTCATTATGGAAAGTGAGACGTTAATTGCGGCAACAGCTGCATCACTCATGTTTACACGACTGGCGGTTTAAACGCCGTCCCTTTAAACGGAAAAAAGCAATTATCAATAAATGCGGGGCAATCTTGCCATGATGATGAATTGAGCTCAAATTAGGCTTTCTTCTTCTTCTCCGCGCTGCCGCTGCTAACAGCCGTGTTGGCTGGCGGTGTGCGGTATTTTCCTGAGTCAAATTGTCACACAACAAAGATAAAACACTTGAGTTTGTGCAACGAAGAGGTCCCTGGGAAAGCGATCAAAGGTGTGCGAGAGTCGTGACTTCTAGATGATGAGGAGAAGGGGGAGAACACAGGGAAGGAGGGTGAGACGGGGCTCCAGCTCACTTATGCAAACTGAGGGGGGAAGAGTTCTGTTGATACATTGTGGAATAACAACTTCAACAGAAGAAGAGCTTGCCAGACAACTGGAAGTGAAATTATGCCACTAATTGAGAAACCGAGAGAGCGCGGCAAAATTTCCCTTTTAGGAATGAGAAGCGAGTGTGAGGGGGAGACGAGAAGAAAGAGAACACTGCGGAGGAAGTGGGATGGGCAGGGAGGTGGAGAGATATAGGCCGAGGGCACAAAAGTAACTGGATGACTGAAAACAAGGGCAGCGAGGAGTCCGACGGCATGACGGGATAGATGGAAGACAAGTATCACAGGGAGGGACGCAGGAAGGGTTCCAAGTTAGGGCAACGATCAATTTCCTGTTCCCTCAATAATAGATGTGCCGAACACGGCGGTCTGTTATCTGTCAGGATTGACCAACCGGAATACAATCCCCCCACTGGAAACCTGCACGCACACACAGTAAAACTATTTTTTATCAAACATATTACCCCAGGATGGTAAGAAAAAATGGAAATCGTTCGGAAGCCGTAGACATTATCTCCCGTGCTGATGTCCCCAGTTTTGCCTCATTTGTCAACTGAACTTTTCCGTCTGCTGTACTCAACACACCGTCGCTGCTTTCCAAGACCTTTAAATCTCTCACCCTCCATGGGACCCGATGTCATGTCAAACGCATGACATTGGGCCTCGCTGACACCCTTTTAACGGTGCGAGAGTGTGTTGGTGTTGACGCACACACACGGAAGCATCAGGTTACCTAACAGCTAGCGGAAGCACACAGTGAAAGGCGGGCATGTGGAAGAAGCATCAGAGTGACAGAGCACAACAGAAACAGGCTCTCGCTCAGCCCGTTTCTGTCAGGAACCCCAGATGTATCACAACAGAACACACACACACCTTATCTACAGCTTCCCCAGTAGAGGGTACACGTGTGCACATTTGCCATGTATAATATGTTACATTACATTACACTTACATTACAGCTCATTTAGCTGACGCTTTTGTCCAAAGCGACTTACAATGCATTTTTAACCCATGGCTTTTGGCACGGGGAGCAATTAGGGGTTAGGTGTCTTGTTCAGAGACACTTCAACATAGGACATGGAGCAGCCGGGGCTCAAACCACCAACCTTGCGGTTCCGCACCCTCTCTACCCCTGCGCCATGTCAACCCATTCCAGCATATCTGCGTGGAGGCATTCAAGAGACAAAAGTAGAACAGTGGAATATATTAACGTGCATGGGAATGAAGCAACAACAAGTATTCAGGCGTAAGTGACCATAACATGCATGAGCCAATTCAACCAAGCCTGTAATCACGGATGACGAACGCAGAGGGAATGCTGCCATGATGAAAAACATCTCTTGCAAAACCTGCACCGGGCTACAGGTGAACGAACACTTGTCGGGCACAAGATGACATGTGATTAATATTTCAATACAGTTGAGATATATTTACTTGTGGGTGAGGAGGAATGTCAAGCAGCTATAGTAACAATCTGCTCCTGCTGTGCTATACTGGGGTTTATGCCTTGCCGCCGGCTTTCAAATGATGTACCATTTGTGTTATTTAAACAAAGGGGAGCCACAGGAGAGCCGAGACCTGCAACGCAATGCTCGTCTTTCTCCATGAAAACAATATGTGTCGTATATTGATTTTGTATGTGTGGCGTGGGGGGGCTCTTTAAAGACTAGCGTGTAAGACTGATTCTTATTGCCATATTTTGTCAGCCTGTGAATTTCCCAATAATTACCCCAAAAAGGCCTCTGTTGCTCAAAACCTGCTCGCAGCCTCCTTGGATTTGAAAGATCAATTAAGCCAAAATCTTTGGATGCTCCTTTAAGTACATGTTATTCATTGTCCCAACCACCCACCCAACCAACCCCAGTTTCCATCGAGTATAGAAAGCTGTTTTGCACAGCAGCATTAGCCGTGACTGCTCTGCACACCTAATGGCTGATCGGATTGGAGTAATTTGGAGCTCTGGCAGCAGATTGTGGAGGTCACAACGCTTCACAGTACATTGTACGAAACTCCTGATTTGCCTTTGCCCACCATCAGAAGAAAGTGTAATTGGCTACATTTTATTTTTAAATGTATACATTTAAATTCCCCTCACGACTTATAACGGGACTTTCGGGAGGGATTTGTTCATTTTGTAGTCTGAATAGTTTTGTGTTCACTAAGATGTTTCCATTATTCCCTGCATGTAGACACAATATGAAAATGATATTCTTGGTTATTCGATTGAAAGCACCAAAGTTCAAACAGCCACCGTTTCATCTTCTTTTTTGTTGATGTGAATTAAAACGTTTGTGGGTCTGTGCTTGTCTGTCTGCTCTCACTCTGATATAGCCCTGGCAACCTGCCCAGGATGTTTCCTGCCCTCCGCCCCAGTGCTTGCTGGGATACGCTGTGGACACACTTGTGGCTCTAGACAGGAAGTTGGCACATAGTTTATTTACTTGTGGATTGGTTGAATTCTTAAGATATGCATCCCAAGACATTATTATTTGGCGTTTTTTGGAGTTTTCATTTCTTTCTTTTTATAACAATAGCTGGAATCAGTGTACAGAATCAATATGCTGGGGTAAAAGTATAATAATAATTCCATTTTTTTTTTTAATCTAGGCATTTGTAGGCCAATATAGGAAAACGGCTTCCCAAGAATTAACTCCCCACTGGGCTGCTTTGTGTGTGTGTGTGTGTGTGTGTGTGTGCGCGTGTGTGTGTGTGTGTGTGTGTGTGTGTGTGTGTGTGTGTGTGTGTGTGTTTGTGTGTGTGTGTTAGTGCCTGTGCGTCTAGCAGCACTTGACGCACGAAGAAGGGGGAGAAAAAAAATGGAATTACAGTCCAATTGAAGAGAGACGAGTGTGAAGACTGTAAAGAACAAACAACCTTTTTGCCTCACAGCATGAAACGGACCCTCCATCCGATGGCTTGCTCTGACGAGCTCCAAACATGGTTCCAGCGTCGCGGCGCTGTGAAGTCCCCTCCATGTAGTGCAAGCCAAAACAAATGTGATGTCAATGCTATAATAAACGAGCTTTGTGTTGGAGTGCAACCGTGATAATTAGTCTCAAGACGGTATGTTAGTAGAGAGAAGGCTCATAAAATATAGAGGCCGCTTGGCGTGCACTCAAGAACAAATCTGTATTCTAAGAGCGTGGGCTGTTACACTAATGTTCTACATAGTTTATATCTGGCAGAGGCACAGTCAGAAAACTTTGTTTGGGGGGAAGATGCTGACGGATCCCGGGCAGCGAGCAGCAGAGATTACTGAGTCAGCGCACATACCCCGGAAGCTGTGTAGCGCACGCTCTCTCGCGCACGCGCCGCTCACTTAGAAAGGAAAAAAGAAAATCCCTTTTTGTTGACTCGATTGCCCACGTGCCCTCAAGAGACCGCGCGCATCACCATTCAAGGTTCCCGACAAAATTGGGGTCGCCGCTGAACAGCGCGGCGACGCAAGGTCGGGGAGATGATAATGATGTTTATGAAGTCTACATCCACAAAATAAGATTCCCTCTCCATCTCCCCAAGTGCCTTACCTGCCGAGCAGGCATCCATTGTGACCAAGTGCGAAAGGTCTGGTCGGCAATTTCAGTTGGACGCGGCGTCCGCATTGTGCGCCTGCCGCCAAGGAACGTGGGCCGGGGAAGGCACACGTGGAACACCGGAGACTCCGAGGCCTCGAGGTGAATGTGCAATTTGCAGGCAGACGGGAACAAACGACACATTCCTGCAGATTGGCGCAGTGAATTATAAGATTATTGTCCCAAAGCCTCCAGCATTGGCTGCATGTGGGAGGATTGGGAGGAAGGGTGGTGGGGGGGGTTCCAGTGACATTTTGACAATACTAATCACCCTCATCCTGAACCTGTTCTGTTTCCCCCGGGGAGGCGAAGACGTCCCCATCGGCTGAGCAACAAGGGGAAGAGAAAAAATAAACGGCGTATCGAACATCTTGGCTGCACATTGGGTGTTCCAAATGCTCCCTGGTGGGGCGGAGGGATGGAGTGGAGGGGTGGAGGGGGATAACGGTCCTTGTTTCTAGATACTAGCTGCTTGCTGAAATTGTCGTATGGTTTCACAGCTTCGGGTAAACCCTCCCCCGACATGGCCCCCCTTGAGAGGAGCGGCAGATACATCTCGGCCATTTCCTGAAGAGCTGGCAAATAGAGAAAAAAAGAGACTTTCTTTGAAAGTTTCAAGCAGCTCTGTTTTTTTTGTCTTTTCATCTGTGCAGCCTTAATCAAGCATATAAAATCACTTTTGAAAAGAAAATGTATTAAAATATAATTGAAGTGCGTTTTAATGCGTTTAATCAAACGAAAAAAATCATTGACAATGACACTCCATCCTCCATCTGGGTACATAATGCAGATACAGGCATAAAGATGCATATAACAAAGTGCACAAAGTGAATTTGTATATATTGTGTATATAGAGATATATATACAATGCTTCGGAAAAAAAGGACGCCATGTGCACTTGAGTATGGACCGACCGCCACCATTACCGCAAAAGTGCTCACACACATACACAGACAGGCACAGCTTCGACCCCAAAGCGCTGTTACACACTCAATTACAATTACACTCTGTGCTCGGTGCTCCTATGTGGCCGGGGGTATCGATGATTCATTTTGCATTTTATCAAAGAAACAGGAGTGCCATTAAAAAGACATCAGTCAGCCACCAGGCTTGAGGAGTCTGCCTCTAATTGGCCATTCATCAAAAAGCCCGCTCAAGTAGATCACAGAGCTGAAGTATCGCGTGTGACTGACCCGCGCTACAGTCGTCACGCCACCGATGAACCTTTGCTGTCTGCGGTTCGCCCCTTGCACCGCACACTTGGACACGTGTTGATGCGCATGTGGGATTGTGGGGGTTAGGAAAGACAGTTTGCACATAGAATGTTAAGGTACGTCCCACCTAGCTAAAAGATCACAGTGCTTATCAATGCAATTTGACACTTGAAGGAGCATGAAACAAACATTCCCTTTGCTTCAGTATTTTTAGCTATAAAAAAAGCCCCTTCCCCGAGGTGTTCCATTTCATCTGCTCAATATCATCAGTCAACCTCTGCAAAAAATTGCTTTTCAAACCATTTGTCTTTGCAGCGTGTCCGAGCACGTTTAGGCCGAGACGCGGAACCGGTTTCAAACAGGCGCCGCCGCTGCCGTCTCTCGATTATCTTTGCTCGACTGAGCAGACATCAGGAAAACATTTTTTCGTCAAACAGATAAAGCATTTAAACCTTCATTTCTCTCCTCTGTCGCTACATGCGGGGCAAATCTCCCTTTCATCCATTTCCTGATGCACTCCAACGACAGTTTTCGGTCATGTCCTAAACTATGCGTGCTAGCTAAATGCCCTCTCTCTCACACACTCACACACATTCACAAACAGTTGCACATCTGCTGACAATTCATCCATCTTCGAATCTTTCATTTTCTGGTTTGAGCGTTTTGCTGTCCCCCCCCCCTCCTCCTGCTGCTGGATCAGCTGGGGCCGAGATCATTACTAAGCAGATGCCCGGAGGCCAAGAAACAGAAAGGCAGCAGCTGCAGGAGTCGTTACTGAGAAACTACAGGGTTAAAACAGGCACTATGAATTGAGCCACATGTAAGCTTGTTTGCACAAGCGCACGTATCTGACGTGTTTCCTTTAGGCAGGGAACTGATGAGGGAGGGATCTTCAAAGTAACGGAGTGAAACACAGATGGCATTGGATGGATAATGATTTAGGTAGGGCTCCAGCAACACTTTCCCCACATCCAAGCTCAACAGAGGGCCTGAAAATGTTGCATTGACTCAGCCATGAAATCGAGAGCCTCACATGGCATGAAGAAATGTAGTTCTGAAGTCTTGGACGTGCATTGATTACCTGACTGTGCAACTTTTTTTCATACATCAAACAGCAGAAAAAAGACAGTGTGAGAGCGGGCACCTTGCGGGAATCAAACGCATGCTCATGCAGACACTAGCGCATATCAGTCCGTGAACAGGAGTTCTGGGATGTGCACAGCTATCAGTTCATCTTTGTCATACAGTAATTCAGAATGTAATGTGCCTGTAAGTCCCTAAGAAGCAGAGGAACAGACACACCATCTACCCAAAGCATGCTAAGCCCAGTCAGTGTCCTACAGGACCGGCTATTTAACACAGGAATAAGCCAATTATCTTCATGGAGAAGGCAAAATTACAATAGGATTTACTCAATTCCTACAGGACTTCTATGTCAAGGGTGGCAGCTTATAGTGTAAGTTTCTTGCTGTCATGGCCGTGTCGGCAGCTAATGGGATACATGCAGTGGTGCAGATGCGATAAATAACACCAAAAGAAATGACGATGCACAAAAAAATTCAATTCAATTGTTCAAAGAAATTGTGTAAAACGATGGTGAACTTAGCCACTTTCTGCCTTCAATTTTCCTGTGTGCTAAGAAATAGTTAAGAGGAGGGAAATGAAAAGTCATCATCAAATTGAGAAACTGCTGTCCAATTGCTTGTACCAAAACATCACTTTGATGCGACGTCTCAATAGGGAAGCTCAAATCTTACATTAAATATCGTGATTTAAGATTCAGAGTGCTAACAAGCTAATTGCAGCCTCCTTCCTTTTGATCTGCATGTTTTTTCATCATGTCCTTCACTTGAACACCTTCCTCCTCCGACAACCACGGCTCATGATTTAGAGCAGGGGTGACCACACTTTTTCAGCTCGCAAGCTACTTTTCAATCGACTGAGTCATGGGGGGGTAGTAGTCGGTCGAACGAGTAGTAGCGCTAACCAAACGGAAGAACAACGCTACATACCGTGAGGGCAAGACAAATCAATATTTAAAAAAACATCTGTCGGAAGCGAGGGAACCGTCACAACCATTTCATACATTCTCTGTCATTACCTTACTTAAGGATTCATCACAAATACTAAGAGAATAAGTATATTTAGATTAATTCACATAACTAACAGTCATCTAAGTGTTCTCGGTCTGTGTCTGACTCTTTTGCCCTCTTGCCCTCTCTCTCCGTCCCTTCTACACAGCAGAGTGTAACTGTAAACATATACACACACACACACACACACACACACACTCTGCGCAGAAGCAGCCTCCCGCCATTCTGTATAATAATGTCTCCTGTGGAGCGAGCTGCTTCACTTTTTCTACCACCTTCATCCCATCTATCCACCACGAGCTGGGAGAAGCCTCACCCAATCCAACGCCTTGCTCAGTTCGCTAGGGACCCCCTGCTGACGCCAGAATAAGAAAGCGCCTCCAAACTTTCAATTCTTGTGGAATAGGAGAATACAATGATTATAGAGTCTTTCTCAGTCTCAGACAAGTGTTTCGGCTCTCCAGTAGGTGCTTCCGTACGCACCTCCACCCTCAAGGGTAAACAGTGGAGGCTGGTCTGAGAAGATGTGGACCGTGACAGACTCTGCAGCACCATCCAACAGGTCTCCACAGAGGGAGAACACTGCACCGCTAGACATGGCCATTTCCTCTAAATTACCACCACCACCACCACCCCCCACCTCCCACCCCCGTTCCTCCTTCCCTCCTATCACCACCGAGGAGAGAACGGCTCTGTGTTAGCCTTAGCCACAGCACTGCTCCAACCGGGGTCATGGAGCCCTGCTATAACCTCAGTCTGCAGGGAGGCTTGAGGCTTTGCGCCGGGGTTCACTGGGGAGACACACCAGTGCATGGAGGGTTACGATGGGGGAGAGCGTGAAGGATGTCGAAGGCTAATTCACACATTTTTCCTGAGAGACGCGTGCCGAGGAACCCCTTGGCAAATCCCCAGCTCCCCCAAGTCTTAAAAAGTAGGCATCAGCAATCGTGTGTCTTCACCTCCTTCAATGCACGATCCCTATCAAAGGGCAACGAGGGGAGGTATAGCAGAAAATCCCCCACATCAGGACTTTAAAGGGAGTCACTCCCCATGAGAGATAATTGGTAGATGATACAGTTCAGATTCAGTTTCCGACAGAGTCACTGCAGTGTCAAAGGCGTTTTATCCCCCCCCCCCCATCAAAAGACGAGGACCAAAGGAAAAGTTCTTTGCTGAAGGTTTTTGCTCAGCTCATTCCATTTTACCCATGTCTGG
Organism: Gasterosteus aculeatus; assembly: GCF_964276395.1. Lineage (NCBI taxonomy): Eukaryota > Metazoa > Chordata > Actinopteri > Perciformes > Gasterosteidae > Gasterosteus > Gasterosteus aculeatus. The sequence goes on along the minus strand of NC_135690.1, from coordinate 3,132,817 downwards.
AAAGCAAGAAGAGGTTGAGCACAAGCGGGATCTTAGGCAACGGGAGATCCTGGAAGCCCCTTGTTTCCTTTTCCTGTTTGAAAATGGAAAGGGAATTCTGCCATTACATTATCTCTGTGTGCAAAGGGCCCTGGGGAATGTTCACGTCTCCGGTACTAGGCATTTATTTCCTTGTTCTCTGCGAGGATCCCTGGGAGGGCATGTTGTCTGATTCATTCCACTGAATTGTCAGCTAATGAATGGTACGCTTCCGCGGACTGACACACACACTCAGTCGGAAGAGAGGAGTCCCATGGGTACACATCTTGGGGATACTCCCATTCTCATTAGAGGGGAATCAAAAGGAAATGGAGGCTCACTGATCGTTACCATGTTTCCTGCATGTGTGTTTCCCATAGAGGGAGTCACATGAAACCATAACCCCCCACCAATGATCAGCATGTTTCAAAGTGCCTCGAACATCTTATGGGGGGAGCGCATGCCATTGACGGAGTCTGATTGAGTCTTGAAAGGAAGACGGCGAGTGGAGTCTCTGGAACGTAATTAGTGAATAATCTGTCTTCCTGGCAAAACTTTACAAGGCACTCCAGGCAGGAGAGGCAACAAGGTTGTGTAAGATTGGTGGAGGAAGATTAGAAAAATCTTCAGTCAAGACCTTCAAAGAATTCAAATTTTGTGTTCCTCACTGCGTCCTTGACTCTCTAGTTTCTGTCTCGAAAAAAAAACTCATGCACCTTATGTTTCCTTGGTGGGGTTTTATTGTGCTGCTTCTCTCTCACCATCTATCCCCAGATCCTCCCTTGTTGTCGGCCTAACACACAGTAATGTCAGCTTACTGGCCACAACTTCTTTCCCTCCAGCTTCTAGTTTTACCGTCGGAATAAGTCACGGACTCAGGGCAACCTGTCTCTTCCGTCTCTCCCTCTTCGTCACCTTCTCCATCCACCTCTATACACCTTTGCATCTATCTATCTATCCCCCTCCTCCCTTTTCTCCATCTAACTCGCCCTCCACTCTCCCTCCCTTGATGTATCCTCACACACACACCCTCCCCACATTTGCTTGTTCATCTCCATCTGGGTAAATACGAGGGCTATCTGGTGTAAACAACCGCTAACGAAATGCTGACACATAGATTGCCTCTCTTTCTGTCTCCCTCTTTCTCATAACCACCTTTGAGGAGGAGAGGGTATGAGTCCAATCACCTGTCTCCCTCATGCTGTTTTCTCCCAGAACAACAACCGGCAACGACAAAAAAAAAGAACATTGCATGCTGAGAGCTGCTCGAGAGAAAATTGCAAAAAGTCCTCATTCAATCAGAGGCACATACAGTGGAAGATACTCTCGGAAAAACATATGCACAAATACACAGACAGATCACATAAACAAATATAGTCTCCGCATTCACACACATTGAACTGATTGTACCCATTTACTCTGGTGGGACAGTGATGTATAAAACATGAGCTTTCTGCATACATAAACATGTCCCACACTGATCAGAGCCATTAAAGGCGCTTAAGGCCCATTGTGTGTGTACGTGTGCGTTTGCGTGTGCGTGTGTGTGTTCGTTTAGTTTCTATATGATCAACAAGAGGCTGAAACACATTGTTACACATTTTACGATTGAGAATTCCCCTGGCTGCAAAAGATGACTGTATCAAACGGAAGATCCCCCCCATCATCTGGAAATGATCTATAGATACGGCAGAGCCATGCTCACACCAATATAGTACACAGCAGGCTGCAATAATCGATATGACCTGAAAAGCCAGGTCGTAAATCCAAGCAAATACATTTCCCCGGAAGGCCAATGTATGCTTTAAGGTTTCACACACACAAACACACACATTATTACTATCACCGACTTATAAGGTCGCGTTATGAATGGATGCAATTATGCCGGGTCTTTGGAGCGACTCGGAGCCGATCAACCTCATTAGAGACGCGCTCAACCGCGGAGAAATTGCGCATATACGGCGAGCGGGTAAAATGTTTGCCCCCCTACCAAAAAAAAGCCCCAGGGTGTCGGTGCTCGGTGTGACAGTCTGGCAGTCGCTGCCCGCCTCAGCCGAGGGTCGGTAACCGAAAGGCTGCAGACAAGACAGGCGTGCGGCGCACATGCACGCCTTGTGTGAGCAATCGGCTCGCAGGTGTAAAAATATGGTGTCGGTCTAATTTGCACATAAAAAAAAGTGACAGCTTCTTTTCCTCACCTTGTGGTTGTAGGAGACTATAAATCTCTTAGGATCGACGAATGGATCAATAGGCGGATCACTAAGTGTTCATGACAGTTATTATGGCGCTATTATGGCCACATATATAAAAAAAAACTCCCAATCAGGACCGTGTGTTCAATGTCGTCCACCTGTCCCGCCGCGATATTCCTCATTATCGCAATAAACATACCGTCTTCACATAGAGCTTTAAGGGGTCTACTTTTGTGATAACAAATATTCCCGCAAAAAAAAAAACCGCGCGGTCTCGCAAATACGCACGGACTCGGTCCCCCGTGCGCGCAAACCACACGCCGCCGAAACAATTAACAGAAGCCAACGGAATGGACATTGAAGTATTTTAAGTGAAACGCATCGCGATTTTAAAACCAAACGTGAGCTGTGCTGAATGTCACGCGGCGGTGCCAAAGAGCAGAGAGAGAAACGCGAATCCAAAATGCTAAGCGAGGGGGCGAACTGGGTCCGATCTCCCGTCAGCCCGACCGCCCGACAAAACATGTAAATAGTAAGTGTTCACAATAACAGGATCATCAGCTTTCAGGTCAAACTGACCTGGATTTACCTCTGAATGTCGGATCTCGGTGTGATTGTGCCAAGTTTCTTCATCCGTCGCCCGTTCAGCCCGTCAGCCGGTCCCAAAACTGAGCCCAAGAAGGAGGAACGTTGTTATCCTCTCTCTCTCTCTCTCTCTCTCTCTCTCTCTCTCTCTCTCTCAATAACGTGCCTTTCAAAATCTCAAAGTGCGTTTTCTACACCTCTCTCCCTCAGCAGTGATTCGTATTGGTACAATATCCATCATCACCAGTCATTTTTACCACTGCGTCAACCGACCACCACCATCATGATCATCATCATCATGATGACAGCCAAAAATCAATACGGTACGGATACTCATTTGCATAATATTGATGAGTTAAGGAGGACGGTTCTGGTATTTCCTACAATGTCACACTGTCCAATAACTCACGCTGTGAAGACGAGTGTCTTCAGTAAGAGTAACAGTACGACCCTTTAATAAAGACTTTATATGTTGTTACTAATGCCTTAGTAACAAATATTATTAACATGTTTCAACAACAACTTTTGATACCATTTCCAAATGAGAAGAAGAAGAGGTTTTACGTTAATAATCATGTCAAGTAAATTATATATAGTAAATACTTAACAGATTCATTAACATTAAGGGATTATTTATAATGAACCCTTACAACGAGGGTATTTTTATGTTTAATTAGTGACCTCATAGTCTTATAATAGAGCTACACAAATAGTGCTTTGGTAGGAGTGTCATCATCCATCATTGCTGTCATATATAGAGCATCTGGAACGTTTGATTTTACACTTATATAACATTTAAGAATTTTGTGTTTCTTTTGCTTGTGTGTGTGCTTTTTTTACCATATTAGTGCACAAATAGGACGTTGGGCCCCCATTTTGTTTCTACCACATGCACACACTTTCACACTGTTCAACTGATTGACAGACAAAATTGGCAACGTGCCAAGAAACGTAGTGATGTGCCAATAGAGCCATGCGGAGAAGAAGGCGGCGAGATGAGCAAGGACGAAGACACTGTACCATTTAAAATAGATGTTGTTTCTAGGGGGAAGGAGAGGGATTTGTGCTTTTGTCAGAAGGTACACATCATGTCTTTACTGCATAAACATAAATTAGCATAGACTCTTCGGGGGATCTTCAACGTACATTCCTCTAACAAAAATGACATCTCATTTTTCTTGCAGCCCTGTAACGGCATTATACGTATGGGCCTTTTGTGTGTCATTACCCATCTTTCAAAGGTGCCACCACCATCATTATCAACACTAAGCCATCACCTGATTACAGGCCAATGATAACATTATTATATTCATGTTAATCAGTCCGCCTTCATCGCCGACGCGGTCCCATTTCAGAAAGCTATTAACTTCGTCCTTATCACTTAAGAGCAAATTACACCTCGCCATCTTCATACGCATGCCCACGCACGCACACATATTTCATTACGTCGATATATCCTCCTCAGTCATCCCACATGCTGTAAGTCCCCTATCTCCGGTCTACAGTGTACTTGTAGATTGACTCCCCCAAAAACCCTTTGCAGAACAGATGAAGGAAGGGAAGAGGAAGATGTATGTGTGAGTAGTAAAAGAGAGGGACTGCTCCTTCTCTATTATAGAAACACAGTAGAACAGGGCCGGCCAGACGACAGAGCATGAAAGGGCTGATTTATCCAGTGGGAAGGGACGTGTGCGCACGTGAGTGTTTGAAGAAAGAGATGGAAAGATGGAGGAAGAGAGGAAGGAATAGGGAGCCGTGTTGGCTTGTCTGTTTTGGTCTTTCTATTGATGAAAAGGTAGAGCGTACATTTTTAAATTGAATATACACATTTGTGAGTCGGTCTTTGACTGTTTCTGTGGCACGTCTGCTTGGACGTGCTGCACTTTGCCGCCACCCGGGAGAGTCAGTTTTTACAGTCAACTGAATTGAATTGAAACAAATTCAATTCAGTTGTATGCTATCTTGTGTTTGGAGCAATTTGTGAATATTAGCATGCTAATAGGTTCAACTACCGCTGTGACAATAGTAAGCATTACACCTGCGATCCAGCAGTACGATAGCATTGTCTCCGTGAGCATGTGACCATACTGATGATTGCATTCACTCCCAGCACACTCTGAGTCTTGTTGGAATGACTTTCTGGTGAAGTGATAGTTCCTCCACCAATCGGTGAGGGTTTAGGCTGAACAGTAAATCTGCCACCATAAAAAAAGATTTTGCACCAATCAGTTTGTCAAAGGTTGTCTCATTTATAAGCGTAGGTTGCAGGAGTTTGAGGGTCCGTTCAACGGAGGCAATCTTATAATATGCTGCTCTCGTGTTGATCAAAAAACACACACTCAGAATTCATCAGAATTCGCTTGCCAAAGCCATTTACCACAGGGAAGACAAACTGGCGGACGAAAAAGCCGGCAATGCATCAGTCAGAAAATTATTTTGTTGGACGTTTTAACTCAGAAAAGTTAGGTTGAGATCACAATTGCTGTTTCCTGTGTCAGTTTGTCCACCGTTTAATCCTAAACTACTCTTTAACCCAACAAGGATTGGAAAACAGCCCAAAAATCAAAAGTCTGGACACGTTCTCGTTGAATTAACGAGAAAATGTGTCCAAACTTTTGACTGGTACTGTATGTTCATGATCAAACCAATGCATGTGCACACTTGATTTATCTCTCCCTGCTGACTGCTTCCTGGACCTTTATGTTTTGTGCTTGCCAGTGTCTGTGCGTGTGTGTGTGGTCTGCATCCCAATGGCTTGTATGTTTATGAAGGCCACCGTCATGTGTTAGGAAGAGGGGAGGAGGGGGGCGCTCCCTGCAGCAAATAAGATCGCTTGATCCCAATATCCGTCCCAGACATCTATCAGTATACAAGATCCAAAGGGAACCGAGAGGCGAGGCCGCGTCGGCTCACCCGTGGGATACACAGAAAGTTACAGAACGGCCAGAGGGACAGGGAGGAAGAGCAGCTTTGGACACATCAGATCAGGCAAGCATGTGGGCAAATAAACACGAAGTGTGCTCGTTGGAAGAGAAACACCTTCGCTCTGTCAACGGACGGACGCGGGAACAGGCAGGCCGAGTGACAGATAGCATGAGGATAACCGACGGCCGAACAGATGCATGATGGGTACTCTACATCCGCAGTGAGACACTGGCGAGGTACGCCGTCTAATAGCACGGCTCTCCGACGGACAAGGACAGCTGCCGCGCGCTTCAGTCCGAGTCGAGTAGAGATGGACAGATGCCCTTCTCTCGGCTGGAGGGATGCTGCAGCTCTGCACACACACACACACACACACACACAGACACACACGTACACACACACAGGCTCTGCTCGTCCTCCTCCCGACTCCACCTGTCTGCTCCTTGCTGTCAGGGAGCCAGACAGGAGGTGATGTTTGTTCCCTCGGGCACTGTCATCTTCTCCCCCTCTTCCCTTCTCCCCGCTCACGTCTCCTCTCCATTCCTTTCCTTCTCCCTCCTTTCCTTTCCTTTCAATTTTTTTTGTGGCATTTGCCATTTATACGCCCGCCACCCTCCAAAGAATACCTGGGACAGACAGCAGCGAGCGGTTCGTCTGTTTTGGTATGAATATGACAAGGGCTCCGTGCCAAAGAGGCTGCACGAGCGATTGTCTGAATGCTAATGACCATTTATGGATGCATTGTTATTTTGCTTTCCTTTCTGCCTCTCTGTCACTCATCCAGCTGGCAGAAGCTCTTTGAGCAAATTATATCAGCCTTTAAACGGCTGTTGACAATTGGGTGAAAGAAAGAAATATATGGATTTAGAAAAAAGGTGTAGGTGAAGAAGCCGCGCCGCTACGCTAAATCTGGACAATCGACTCTCACATGGCCCCATTGGAAAGTATTCATAGAACAGTATCTCAGTGTGCATGATATACATGTGCAAGTGGTCCAGCTGGTCACATTTGATAGGATTGTCAAGTCCAAATGGCAGTTGGAAGTTCAGCATGAAGCCAAACAATCGCATACCTGAAAATATATGCCTGCAAGCCGCTTTACCGTCTAAAATGGAAATTTTATTGGGCAGAGCGGACATTATCTCTTACCAGCAACACTTGGCGTGTAAACTTGCCATAGTAACAAAAGTACGGGAAAACGTTTTTAAGCATTTCTTTAGCTTTGGAGCTTAAACTGAATTGAAGGTTTGAAGAGATTCGGATTCAATGAAGCACTTTGTGTCATGATAAACCCGAAGATAAAAATAAAGACTTGCTTCCAGCAGTAATAACTGCAGTATTTGAAGAATGTTGGTTCCCTTTATTAACAGCATGTGAATCACAGATATCTAATGGATGCCAAGTACAGTCATCTCATCTTTGAGATATTTAGAGCTGAGATTTCATTACATATCTTTCAACAAAATGTACATTCATGAAAGCAAAACGACAAGAGGTCAAATTTGCACATTTGTTTGTTATTTGTAGACTTTGCTATTGAGTTTAATTGTAGTGTTGGATCATTAACTTCTCATTTAATCCTGGGATTAAAAAACTAAATACAGTCAGATTCTGTCACATTTGTACCAAGGCGATCATGATGAGTTCACTCAGGATATTTTGTCTTCTGCATTGCATTCATATACTTTTTGTATTTAGCAAACCAGTCTCACCTACACACCCCAGTAGAGAACGTTCATAACCTCACATATGAGGATGAGTTAGGAAGATGTACTGTGTGTCGATTAAACAACACCTGAACGTGATGTATGCTGCCTCACGCCCCGCAGACAAAGGCCCATGAACAAGCACACAGCATGTTAATAAGTCAGCTAGGAATGCTTCCTCAGGATTATTTCAGTGCAAAAGAGAACATCTGTTTGGACAGAACTATGACCCCCTTTTTTGCAAGAAGTGCAGCTCAGACAAAAAATGCAATTCAGGGTCTTTTTTTCTTTCATAATTATGTAAGGCTTGGAATGTAGGAGAAAGACACAATAGAAATGAAATGTCATAACTCGGCCAGCCTGTAGAGACGCTTATTTGATCAGATAGCAGAAAGTCACTGCAGTATCTTTATGTTGATGTCAAAGTGGGACAGAGGGGTCAATAAGCTACATAGATCGTTGCTTGATGGATATTAACATCGTCAGTGGGGTTATTCAATTGTAGCGTGCATGCTGGTGGAGCAAATGCACTCACAAGCAAGATGCCTGCCAGCCAATCTTAAATGCAAAACAACCAGGCAAAAGTCAAACAGAGTCTGCAAGCAGAAGATGTTGTCAACATCAGCAGCGGCTCCAGCGGAGCACAAAAAAACAGGTGAAACCGCCCGGCCGCTGGCTAAATCAGCCTAATTTGAGACGTTGCACCAAGCGTAACATTTCCATCATCCTAAGGGCTCCAGAGAGAGTTCTCTTAACTCGCCTTGTAAGTTGATTTTATGGCAGGTTTAAAACCCTCTTTCATCGATCATGCATGGAATGAATCTGATCCATAATCCAAAATCCGCCTTTAATCTTAAATCTTGTGATTTCAACGTGGCAACGACTCATCATGTGCGGACTGAAATTGAATGAGGAAAAAGGGCACATTGGTCCCGGGGACTAGATGCATTAGAGGCTCTGCTTGCTAAGTTCATTTATTTTTATCTGCTTCTATTCATTTGCCATTATTGCCTTGAATCAATTTTACAGTTTAGGATCACATCAGTTCAGACAAGGCTGTCCAATTTTTCTCACAGAAACAAGCTAATGATTTATTTTTAAATGGAGCGTAAGAAGAGTTTTTATTGACCGAGCAGGGAGTCCTGTTGCACACCAAGCCGAGACAAGCCAAGGCTATTTTATTTGTGTAGCTCATTTCAACAACAAGGCAATTCAAAGTGCTTCACATGAAACCATTAGAAGTATCCAAACATGAAGCAAGGTGATTCAAAAAATAGTTAGGAACATTGATTGAAACATTACAGAACAACAGTCATTAAAAAAAACAACGTTGAAAAACAAAAAATAGAATCAAATTTGAGTACCATAAAAAAAAAAGATGAAAGGCAGCAGCAAACAGAAAAGTCTTTAATCTGGATTTGAAGGAACTTTCTGTGACTTTGTTCTAGATATGTGGAGCAGAAAATTGAACACCGCTTTTCCATGTTTGGTGTTCAATGTGAGAGGATGCTACATTAGTGGCTCAAAGATGTCATCCAATTGCTAAACGCCTGGGTCCCAGTAGTGATTATAAACCAACACTCAAGCCTACAGCAGGTCCAGGAGCTTCACGTACAGTGTAAAATGAGTAAATCACCTTACAGTTTAACGAACATCCACTGTATCAAAAGATCTAACCACATGGTCATTTGTTGTAATAATTTTAAAAAGTTACCGCTCTGAACAGTCCCTCTACCGTATGGGAAGAAAAACAGTAACGTAGTGTGATTACATTTATCAGTGGGATACTGACAATCACTGTGAAATACTCACACAATGCATTGCTCTCCTACTACTGCTACTACAATAGGTCACTGTATGTTTACACACCAAAGTGGGACAGCGTAAGCTCACTTTTCTTCACTCCAAAGCTCCTTGAAGGGTCCGTTAACCTGCACTCGCTCTTCATCATCATCATCATACACGTTTTTTGTGAAGGAGACGGCCGACAAGATTGCTGGAAAAAGAAGCACTCCAAACCCCCATTCACCCAGGCGATGACTAAAATCACTCACAACTATCGGGCATTCCACAAAACTCATTTTTAAACAGGCCGTGTCTATAATCATCTCCGGATTCATCTCAATTTCAAAGGATGAATACGCTCTTTCACTGCTCCGGCATGTCTTTCTATTCAAAGGTGCCGGCCTCTTTTTCTTCGAAGGGGCCACCTGTGCGCCGTCTTCTAGCGGAGCCGGGCTGGCGGCCCGCAATGCACTTTTTAAATTTTTCTTTGGAGAGCTTTGTCATGAATGAATGTCCTGTAGAGCCTGTGGAACCTGTTGACCATCAGCCCAGTAAAAGCAGACCAGTGAGGGGTGAGGGGCGGTGGTTTGGGGGGTGTAGATGCTGTTGCACTATCTGAGAAGCACAAACAGTTTGGCACCTTGACAGCGGCCTCTGAAGGTTGCAATAGTGGTACATCATTGTAATTTGCTCTCCCAAAGCCTTTCATTTCAGATGTGTTTTGACACTGAGTAACATCCTCGTTCTCGTGGACTACCTTCATGTGCTTCACTGTTGGTACAACTGTGGATTCTGTTGCACTGTCTACAGATGAAGGCAACACAAAAATCAGCCAGCATTGTTCTCTAATTATTGTGTTACCACCACTAATCATAAAAACATTACGGCTGTTAACTTTGAAATTCGAATTGGAATGCGTTTGGAAGGACTGGAAGTCAAATTGGAAGTCAAACGTGTATCAGGCAACTTACCAAATGTTGTTTAATTATTTGACATTTCATTGTTAAATAAAATGTACTTCATCAAAACATCTAAAGAATTTTTTACCATGTCAGAGTACAAGTAAATACTTAGAAACTTAACTTAAAAAAAAAGAAGAAATACCTTCCAACCTTTCCAATACCTTTGCAAACTTCACTCTAAATAAACAAACAATTCCCTGGAATGTTCAAACTGAATATTGTAGAAAGGCCTCCGTGTGCATTGTTGATGCGGGGAGCGCCTGGCTGTGTATCCGTCTGCCATCTCAGAGCGTGCGGTTTGAATGTGAGCGCGTGCGTGTGGCGCCATCTTTCATTTTCAGCAGCACAGGCTCAATGTCAAGCTGCCAGCGCATAGATGTCTTTTGTGGTTCCCTGCCCACACACACTTTTGTAATGTAAAGATTCTGCGTCAGCGTGTCCCTGGAGGTAGACGACCACGCTGGGATGCCAAGACGACACCCGCACACACCTGTTCTAACATCACCAGAGCCCTTTGGTTGTTTTGCCGCTGCTCAACTACACGTGCTAGAAGGAGACGTGCTCGTAGACAACAAATACGGCGAGAGCCAAGTGAGCAATAATCACAATAATGGTAATAATCACCCACCGTCCGAGCAGGGAGGGAATGAAGTTTGAACGAATTACACGCACGCAGAGAATTGAGCTGGCGGCGGTCGGGCAGCTAACAATGATAAATTGTCCTTACCTGGGATCATATTGACAATAATTACTGAATTAATGTATTTGGTACAGTGTTGAGAGTGGACTCCATGAGACGCACGCAGAGGGGCCTCCGGCTGAGGGACGAAAGCAGAAGTGGAGTCTGTCCTTCCGCCGTGTGGAGTCGTTCCCCGTCATGTTCGCTTTCTCTTTCATCGGGGGCCAGACAGAGTTGTAATTTACAGGTGGTGCCAGGTTTCCTGCCATTCCCAATAAATTGGTCTCCATTTTTGTGACATCTGTGCTTTTGGAAGTATGATTTCTTTGATCTCTTCAGCCCTATACCAGACGTTTTCTGCTATGCCATTTTATATCATCAGTCCCCCCGTCTCCCTCTCTTTCTTCTTCCCCGTCTATCTCTCTTTATGTGTCATCAAACTGTCTTCCTCCCCTGTTCTTTATTTTTTTATTTATTTTCAGTCCTGTCACTTATCTTTTCTTCATCGCTTGTCTAACTTATCTCCCGGCTTCATCCTCTTTTTACTTTCACTTTTTGCTGTGCCGCTGTCATTATCTGTAAGGTATGTCATACCTTTGGTTGCATCTTAGTGATCTTAGACACCACATTCTTTGATTGAGTGTATGTGCCTGTTTAATGTAAATTATTGTGAAGAGTTGGGAAACTATTTAATTCTGTAAACCAGGTTTGGAAAGAGTTTCAGAGCGCCATAGTCACGTAAAAAGTACCGCTACTTTAAATTAGTACATAATATTTAGTCACATTGTCGGTTGCTGTTTGAAGACACAGCATTCGAACGTTGCGACTCCTCTGTGCCTCAAGAGTGCGCAGGAAGGAGCGAGAGCACAGTGAGGGCAAAGCAGGCTTGAGGGGGTGAATGATGAGAGGGACCAGAAATTTGCAAAAACCAAAGCTGCCAAGAGAAGGATGAGACCTTGTTTTTTTTCATTGGTTCACGGCGGTTACGTTCTGCACAAATAAACACGCAAACGCCTGCGTGCAAAACTTTTTGAAGGAATTTGAAGGAATGCAGCCCGAGTCAGGCTTCCAGCTGCTCTCCCTGTGTGCGTGTCTGGGACCTGGTCACGGTCGCAATCCGATACATCACCACACAAGTTACGTGCCGGGTACGTTACACCGCTGTGTAACGTACCCGGCACGTAACTTGTCGACGGTGAAACGCACATTTCCATCAAATGCTTGAATTCTATGAGGTTGAGAATGTAAATGATGAGCACTTCATTGCGCCGCAAATTAAGTAGAATTACGCCAGTCACCGGGGGGCGGGGTCTTACCTGCTTTGCCCACACACTCGGCAGTCAGTCCAAGCTCTCAAGGCGTGGCTGCGTGCACAGCAAGCTGCCAACAGCTCATTCAAACAAGGACAGGCCCTCACAGCTCTGGACCACAATGCCCTGAACCCAAATGCAAGGGAAGGATTATGCAGACAAGGTGTTTAGCGCTTGTAAGTGGAACCAGCAGAATAAACTGCAGCACAGTCCTGGAAGAAGCAGAGAAATCTGTCACCATTAGCAGAGCTGGCTCCAACGGTCCGGGACTTGAATACACTCCTCGACGACGTGTGTGTGATACATTAGTCAAGGCCCCCCAGACAAAAAGGTTCTTGAACATCATGACCAAAATACGATCTGTGCATTTTAGCCATGTTGGAATCCATGGTTTGGCCTTCAGCTGGGTGGATCCTGGAGTTACCAATGGTGGACATGGAACAGTGAAGACGTTCAGAGATGAACTGAATATCAACTCTGAACTATATTTTTTTGTCTCTTACCCGTCCACCAGTCACCCGTCCCTCATTTGGCCTCAAAATAATAATAATAATAATAAACAATAAATTTGAATTTCCTATTTGTTATTTGTGTTGATGTGTACTTATTCTTTAATAGGAAATAACAAGTATATAAGTGTTATAAGTAGTATAAGTATAAGTGTTATTGACACTCAGGGACAAACTGGGACAGTCACCGTAGTTTCAACGTGTCTTCAGGTTGGAGTCTTAAAGTAGTCATATGAGCAGGCAAACATTAAATACCTTAATACACATTCGGGATCTATAAAGAAAGCTTTAGTAGGCAGCGCTATCTTTAACACAATGTAACTCGTCCACAGTCATGATTTCACGCTCTCGCGCTGCTAAAATGACCAGACGCAACCTTAATCGACTGCTAATGAATCCCTAAGTCCAGCCCACAAGTCTTTATATCTGTCAATGAAAAGACGAGCCGAGAGGAATCATTGTGTTGCCGTGCATTTAAGTTGCATTGGAAAGAAAGATCCCTCAACAATGCTGGAAGAGCCATCATTAAGCACAGCTGTGGTTTTTTTTATAGCCACTGGAGTGTAATTAATTAATCATACATGCAGTCAACCATCACATTGACAGTAAAGGCTGTCACAGCGTTGCTCATTAAAATAAAAATCGTCTCACATTTGCAGGAAATATGGTGCAAAAATAACAGCAACGTCTCAGAATTAGTATTCATTCATCTAAGATGTAAACCGTTTGGCCCCAAGTGAGGCCGAGCAGTGGTGGCTCAAGCCAATAAATCCAATACGTGGATGTTTCATGGGCAGTCGCTCTGATGTCTTCAATCTGCAGGTTGCCATGGCTCTGCGGATTGGGCCAACTCGATGGCCAGATGGAGCTGCAATTATTCTCACTCCCGTTGGTCAGCTCCATTTCATATTGCACCGGTCAAAATGTAAATTTGACCTATGACGGCAATGAAAAATATACATCCACTGGGGAAGGGCAAGCGCCGCTGTTTGAGAGCCGACCTGAGTGTTATTACATCCCGCCTGAGCGTGCTTCCAGTCACTCTTGTCTCCAAATATATGCTTTTCTTTTCTTTAATATGCAATGTGTCTGTATTGTATCATTTTTCTGGACAAAAAGGCTTAACATTGCCAAGTTTGTTTCCAGGAACAACACAGTGTCTTCAGCATAAAGCTACATGAACCTTTAATTTGCATTTCACTTTTTAAACCATGAAATGACACAATCTTATTCACAGCACACACTGTGATGTGGGTGGCTTAACACAATGCGTAGCCTAGTGTGTGATCGCGTGTCTCATGAACGTGACTAAAAACAGCCTCTGCGTTTGTTGAGGACTATTTTCAACCATGAATTCATGTTTGGTGATCTGGTGAGTAGTTCTGGCAGCAGGACGGCGTGTGTGGGGACTGAGTCAGAATGGTATTCATGGAAGTGAGGGACATGTCCCGCAGTGCAACAGTGGGACTCACTGGTGTATTTTCCATCACTTCTGGAAAACGATGGGGCTCTGTGGTGGAGCGAACTAAGCTGCAATGAGCTTTAACCAGGAAGCCAACAGTCGCAAAGGGTGAGCAGGCTGGAGTTGTTGGAATAATGGGTAATGTAATTACTTTTTTCAGTCGTTGATCACAGCTTTCAAAGTAAGATATATGGTCTGTGCAGGGGTCCTAATTACCATCCATGTGTCTGTGTGTATGTGTGTGTGTGCGTGACATAAGTGTATTCAACAGACCGACTCAACCGCACTGTCCGCTGGCACCTGAGTCTCGGCTGAACGACTTTGCTGCATAAACAATCCGACGCAAACACAACGCACACACTCGTACTCCATTCAGACACACATGGATACTCCCATCCTCCTCCTCTTCCTCACACATCTCTTCAACTCCCTCCTTCTCTCTCTCGTCAGTGCACCCTCCCTCTTCTTTTCATCTCCCGTGCTTTTTTTCCTCTATCAACCAGATGGCTGACCCATCTGCTCCCCCTTTTTTCCTCGCTCTCCACCTCCGTCTCCCTCCCTGAGCACTGCGTGATTCGCGTGGTCCAAGTTCTGTATGCTAAGGACCCTCAGTTGCCTCGGACATTGTGCGCTCACAGTGGGGTTTGACTGTGTGTTTTGGGTATGCATCTGGTTGGTCACCCCCGCACTTTTGAAGATATTTCTGACGACGGCTCCTTTTGAAACTTGTGCTGTGTGTGTGTGTGTGTGTGTGTGTGTGTGTGGGGGTGTGCACATCTGCCTAGGTAGCCAAATTTGTCTGCGTGTGTATGCAGCATCCTGACCATCTGTTTTTGGTCAGGATGTATTTTTGGGTTTGGAAGGGAGGTGTTTATCGGATTATAGACTAAATTGGGTTTCGCTTGAGAGTGAAATGTACATGGGATGATTCGGTAAACACTGCTTCTTTACAGTACGAGTCAAAAGTTTCATTCAACTGGATGAGAAGGTGTGTCCAAACTTTTGGCTGGTACATCTCTATGCAACTATGCCCCTCTTTGCTTGGCCATCGTTAAGAGGCGTAGTTTGGATTGAATTTTGGAAAAACACCATCTTGGTTTAGATGAGAAGATTGAACTTTTCGCTGTTTCGCTGTGTTCAAGGTGAACAAATCAACCCTCAATCCAAACAAAGATTAATGTTGCAGAAATCAAAAGGACTGCTCCTGGCTGAGACATATTCTGTAAAAACAATAATTTATTGTGGTTACATTAAGAATTTTGTACAAACTTGAAGGCGTTAATTAATTTATTACTTTTTTTTCTAATTACTTTACTGGTTTTTAAATCAACCCGTTTTTAAAACAAAATGAGAAAAGCCTACTTGTTTATTGTCGAATACAGAACACAATGAGGCAAAACAATAACGCAGGCTATGCTAAGCGCCTTTTCTCCGAGATTAAAAGGAAGGATTTGCTTTCTCAGATATAGTTACTAGTACTAAAATAGTTTTTCCTGTTATTTTCTATTATGTGGATTGCTTCACTGAAAAAGAAATGTATATTTTGAGCAGAAATATCTATATACCATGAAAAGCAAGCAAGCCTGAGCTAAAACGATAAGTTACATCCAGCTTCCTGTTCCATTCAGCACCCAGGTCAGCGCCATATGGCCCTGTGCCAAAAACCTGACCGTATCACTTCACACAGCGGGAGGACAACATTTCATAAATCACAAACCTGTGCAGGGGTTTGAAGTTTTCAGTAGAATCTTGTGGGGGCCGCCATCGCAGATGGCTTGTCAATAGCACAGTATTGAAATGTAGAGATCATTCTTAACTCTTTTTTTTTACCTTCTAAGCTAACACTCTCTCGATTGTAGCTTCATATTTAGCGCTCTCATTCTTTTTTTACAATTTGTTCTCTGCAAGAAAGCAAATAATCATATTCCTCTCCCCCAAAAAGTCACACTATTGCTTTCAAAATGAAAGGCCAACGTGTGATGAGACTGGTTGTAAACACGCCACATGATTTCTAAGAAAACCCTGAAATGAGTGCACCCAAAGCAGAAAAAGTAAATGGTAAATGGACTGTACTTGTATAGCGCTTTTCTAGTCTTCCGACTACTCAAAGCGCTTTAACACTACATGACATTATTCACCCATTCACACCCATTCATACACTGATGACAGGAGAACCATACACAGTGACACCTGCCCATCAGTAACTAACATTCATACGCTGTAGTCGCAGCTACAGGAGCAATGTTGGGTTAAGTGTCTTGCCCAAGGTATAACAATTGAATTATTAACAAAAGTGACAAAGCTGTACAAATAGACTCTGGTTCGTAATAAAGGACATTTGAATAGTTCAAAGAAGATGACGACACTGCTGCCTGGAAGGCTCGCGGGCAGCTCCACACGTTACCGCGTCTCCAGTCACCTTCACCTTGCATCTTCTTCGTGGGTTAGATTAAAAAAAACAATAACACTGCCGAGAGACGTTTGACTGACAGGTGGGCATGCGGCGGCCTTACAAAAACACAGAGACAAACATGCAGACACACATACCCCCCGAGAAAAGACGCACGAGCCCCGAGACATGCTTGGGCGCAGAGCGAGACAGACAGCATGAGCCCGAGGAGCAGAGCGATTGCTCCAGACACACGTGGCAAGAGCCAACACAGAGGTGGGGGGGCTGGAAAAGGCAGAGCAGACAGTCTGATGGGCTTGCTGGACAATCACATAGATGGACTAAATGAGAGACAGAATTTTTGCTATGCAAGTCCTTACTGCCTCGTTCTGATGTGAATCTTTAAGCAGAAGCACGGAAACAGGGTAAAAAAGGAAAAACAAACAGTTTGGACATTTTCAAAGAAATACAAATAAAACGCGGTAAGGTAACCTTCAACAACTCAAAGCGCTGTTTGTGTTTCATATGCGGAGACAGTGATATTTGGCTTGGAGATGGAAGACTCTGATGGAAGTCGTCTGAAAGAGAGCAAAGGGTGACAGGACAATTCTTCAGACGTTCTGCCTGTTCAAATATTCAATAAAGGACAGAAAATGAATGTGAGAACACACTCAGGAATCCTCCACATGCATCTGATGGATGGTGCTCTCACTTTCAGGGCTCTGTACACGTTGGCAGAGACACACCTGGCGGGGAGACAGTCGGCACCTGGAGACCTCAGGTGTGGTGAGACAATGCAGAGGGTGGAGGGTGTTATGTCCAGCCCTGAGTATTAAGTTAAGTTGGCGGGCTATTTATAATTCTTCGGTTATGTGTTATTGTTTACTCACCTCTCGTTTCAGATTCCTCACTCCCTCCCTCAGGTGTGTGGGTTCCACCTGGGTGATTGTCAGCCCCTCCCTGATTGTTTGCACCTGGCCCTCATCACCCGGTGTATTTAGTCTGTGGGTTCCTGTCCTCTGTCGCCAGTTCGTCTTTGATACAATGTTCCTAGCGTTCCAGCATTTACTCCTGATAGCCTCCCTGTTACCGACCCCTGCCTGGTTAACGCGTTACGTCTCTGCCTTTTCCCTGCCGGATACCTTGCCTGGTGATCAACTGCCTGCCCATGTACCGACCTTGGACCGGAACGTTTACGACCTTTGCACCTACCTGCCTCCTGTCGGATTCTTACACCCGTGTTTGTACTGCCATCCAACAGTAAAATTGGTTTACTGCACCTTCTTGTGTCTCCGAGTCGTGCAATTGAACCCACACACTTGTCTGCACCCTTTACAGAGGGAGGGAGGGAGGAACTGTGCTCAAGTGGAAGACCATCAGAAAACCCGAGGTCCCCCGATGCACAGGATAAAACCGCACGGAAGAATCGGGGCGCGGTGGCCCTTGATGCCGTCCACTTGTGCGCACACAGCCTGCACGGACTCTGCCGTGCAGGCGCTCGCCATCCACCAGATACAAGTGCATTGCAGACGCCCCCACGGGCGGAGACAGGCGTGCAAAATGCAATCCCCCACATGTCGACGGGGCGCCACCAACGCTACTCTAACTCACCTTGGCTGGTGCGAGGAGTCTTGGCAGTTGATAGGAGGAGGAAGTAGGAGGGAGAAAGTAGGAAGGAGAGGAGCAGATTGTGTCACTCAGCTTCACAAGGCCGGGTCGGATGTCCAGCCCCCCGTGTGCCATAAAGAATGGTTCTTTAAAAGGCTGCGTCGATCCACAAAGAAATGTGACTGACTGAAGAACCATCTTATCTATTAGATGGTTCTACATGGCTTACATAATGTTCTTCAGGATATTAAAGGGTTCTTCCTCCATCTTTGATGTTTTAGGATGGTAAACATTTGCAACGAGAAAAATAATCGGGGGACAGTTAGTTGGCAGGACATCCGGCCTTGTGAAGCTGAGTGACCCATCTGCTACAGTACAGTATATACATATGTTGTTTGTGTGCCAACAATAACCTGGGGACAATGGATCTTAAAGAAAAAACATTCTTTATAGGCCCAAAGGGTTCTTCAGCTAATGATTCTGGTATAGCATCCCTATGAAGAACCATCTTGGATTGTAGGTAGCACCTTCACTTTTCTGTGCTGCGTTAAACCTTTATTAGTCCAGAAAGTTGGACCTCCCCTAAGCGGACTTCAGAACCAATTATGCAGGAAGATGGCAGCTTTGGGGCTTTGGTCCACTTAAATGGGCCTAGGGGAGCGATTATCAAAACTGAGCAACTCAAGCAAACTAATTTTATTTAAGGCCACCAGAATCGGTGCGATTTGCAGATAAAGAGGAAGCCAGCCAAAAGCTTCTTGGAGGGCTTTTCTTCTCCTGAGTTCACCATAAACTCATTTACAGGAATAAGACTAGCAAAAGGTTAAGTTAAAGACCGAGACCATGAAAGAGTTTATATCTGTTTGGAGGTGAAAAATATATATATTTATGAAAGGAGCAACTACACAAACCAAAGTGTTTGCACACTCAGAAGTTAGAACACTTTCATGGTTTATGTTCAGGGACGGAAACACCACCGCCCACTGCGGAGGAGACATTGTATAAATACACCTGAACAGTTTGACAAGGCTGTGTTGGAGAACTACAACCCGTGGCTCTAAATATCCTCGATGAACAGTGGCACCGGAAGACCTTCCCCAAGCAATAAGAACCACCACCGAATAGTTAGATGAAGGGGATTGTAGCAACAGGAACGGTAGGGATTACAGGCAAAGGCAAAGCAAAGTCCGGGCTTACCCTCATATGTTTAAACAAGAGAGGGGGGGGGTAGCAAATTTGCACAAAGGCCTTGGAGGAAACAGATGGGAAGTGGAGGAAACACATATCGCTGAGACATAGCGAGAATTTTAACATACTACACTGCCTCTACTAAAATACACCTATACTCAAGGGCAAAGTCAACTCTGATAATAAACAATGATATTTTGCAAATAAAAAAAGATGTTGCTTTCAATAAACAGAGAAAACGTTCCCACTTGCATTCCACCGAAGGCCACTATTGGTGGAGTAACTCGCATCACTGCATCATCCACGAGGGTTTTGCCCGTATAGAACAGTGTAAAACCGCGAGCCCTGATACTGTGGGGGAGCCCTCCAACACAAATCAGACGCTTACCTTTGAGGTTATAGATTTTTGCAGTGTCTATGTCTGCAGTGGATCCACAGAATCCCAGAAAACAAAGTGCATTGCGGAAAGGCCTTTTTTCTCTCAAAAATCCAACGTTTTGACGAGTTGGCACAGAAGGGGAGGAGCAGGTGGAACTAATCACATTAATGATGTGTCTTTTCCATTGAGAGGTCCCGTTAAGCCACTGGCATGGAGTCAGCGTGCACAATATCAGGACCCTGCAACAACCACCCCTCAATGCAATCCAGCTGTTTTTGATGCTATTAGTTACACCTGCTTTCCCAGCCGTGACTACTTGGAATATATGTTCCTGAAAGAAACAAAGTCTCCAGACCATTTGCAAGCTGGCCATTGTCACACGCGGGCTTAACTAATAACGTCAATGACATCTGCATGCCATTTATGTTCTTCCTCTTCCAAGGCTCGGTTATTTTGCATGCCGGCTCTCGGTGATGGTACACTGATGCAGTGAGATGAAATCAAGCCATTAATTGTGCAATTAGTTACATCTGTGCCTCCCATGCTACCATCAAATACTACCCCCACCTTTCTACTAGATTTTTACCTTACGTTTCCCGCAAACAATGGTGCAAATGAGCGGCTTGTGGTGACCACAAAGTGCCACAAATACTCGACCCCTGCTATCCCCCACCCACTAAGCTTATAGAGTTCCACTGGAGCCCACACTGTCAAGATTTGAACTCCCTGAATTAAGATTATCATATACTTCTGTGGTGTTGGACATTATTCCGTTTTTACGGTTTAATTGGCAATACATTTGTGGATTTTTTTGTGCAGCCAACCACTTGCTGCAGGTTTCCGCCAAAGAGCCCCTAATTAGCACTCTGTCAGGTAGAAGGAGAAGAGCTCATCCGCTCAGTCACCTGCTGAGGAGAGCTGCTAGAATGAAAAGCTGCTGGCTTTTGGCTCTCCATGGCATATGGTCCCCCCCTCTGCCCACCCTCACCCCAGTGAGAGTACACATCCCTGTGTGGTGTCGATCTGTACCGGGCATCGTCTCATCAGTTCTCACCCTCATTTTAAAGTCACCTTGCTTTTGAGTCACACCCTATAGGAGCAACATAGACACACGAAATGCATTTGTGACGTGATTTTTTTTCTAATCAATGGCAGGCGATCTACTGCACTGCCTTTGCGGCTTTTCCTCTCGTCTTCTACCTAATCTTGCATTAAGAATCTTGCTTTCAGAAGAAAAGCCTCTGTTCATAAAGTTATCCGTTATAACAAGATACTTGGACAGTTATTCCTTTATTTTCTCTGTGCATTGCCGCATCCTTCGATAGTACGCTGTACAAAAGGTCTGTGTGTCAAGTGCAGATACAAATGACTTCACCTGCAATCGATGATCAACTACTTTTTCTCAGTGGGGACCTCAATTGTAGTGGACCATTTTGGGGATTTGGAGAAATAGCTAAACTCTCTGGGCCGTTCACTTACTGAGCTGAACATCCGCCCACTTCATGATATGTTCGTATTGTAGTTTCGCTGGGACCATTTCTTTGGTGGAAAAGAGTTCAAATTGAAAGCATTTACAGGGGGCCCTGCAGATAATAACGTGTAACCAAGACGGGATGTTTTTTATTGCTTTCTGTAGCAAAACATGGTGTGTTGGTCTGCTGTAATACATTGACCACACAATGATCAATAATGATGATGATCACAATGACCAATGAGTTTTAAGCTACACAACAAACATCTACTCTACACTTATTACAAATGCTCTGCAGCCAGGCGTTGTTTGAAGACAGACTATTTTATTTTAAGCTCTATAGCTGAGATCTCATCTTTTATAAATGGACCAAATGTGTGAGGCTAAAATCCTGGCAATTGTTTGTAAAAGATTATGTACCAGATATTTTTGGAAATTCCATGTGGTATAATAATGCTGCCATACCAATGTGGAGTCTTTACTTATTTAACCTTGTAAAGAGAGTAGTCGCAACAAGCCAATACAGAATATCAGGAATCAGGATCAGGAAACATAATATATGGCATTTCCAGACACCGTGATATATTTAAATACATTTTTAAAATATGTTTTTTTTTCCATCCTTAATAGGGAAATCAAACGAGTTCAAACATCAAACGCTGTTTTCTTGAGGATTACAATAGTTTTTTTGAAGCCCTCAGCGGCTCTGGATCTGTTACAAAACCTTAAGTGACATCACTTGAGACTGAAACTATAAAAAATGAAAAAAAGAAAGAAGCAAGCAAGCTACATTAGCCGCTACTTGCACAAAACACCTGAATCTCCCGGACCCAACTGTTTGCAATCCAGCTGCAGTGTGGTTAATGTACATAAGGGCTTTTCACAAAGGAGAAGAATGCATGGAGCAGAAAAGATGGCATCAGTGGTTCTGCTGCATCAATTTCACAGAGCTAAATCAGCATACTACTTTAAAGTGACTTAAGGACTGCTAAAAGGAAGGGGGGGTAAAGTGGATTTCAAGGGGTGAAACTAAGCTGCAAAAGAAGTGGCGTTTCAAAGCAGAGGAGGAGGGCAAAACAGTCTCATCGAAACATTAACCTATGTATAGGATTAACATCCCATTCCTTACGATTGTACATCCAGATGTGGGAGCATCGAGTGGGAGGGCGGAGGGGAGAAATGGGACAGATTGAGCCTATACCATTTGCATCTCAGCATGCAGTGGCATAGCGGAGATTAACCGGGACTAAAGGCAAATCACAGTCAGCTGCAGAGCAGGTGACCCCGAATGTGTGAAGCATGCGCTCCGAAGAAGGAATCATGCAGGGTGGTTGCGGATCAGGAGGTGCGCGGTTGCTGGCTCTCACTGGCAAAAGCCCGAGTCAAAGGGGAAGCCTGAGATCTGAAATAGAGTGTTTCAGAGAAAGAAACATGAATGGCCTGAAGCGTTTACACCTGGAGAGTCCGGCTTAAATAAAGCAACCCTCTTACCACACAACCTGTGTGATAATATCAAGAGGTCACGGGGCTGAGTAGCAGAAGCCGCGCTGTCTTTGTGTCCACGGATAAAGAGCCGAGGCTGCCGAAGACGCTAAGTGCTGCTGCTTGGGGGGGACCTTGGAGGGGCACTGGGGAGAAAGGGCACCATTCAACTGAATCATCAGGTCAAACTATGTAACGAGAGCCGGAGTCCTGAGCATAAGGCAAAAAGGGTAGAGAAAGTGGGTGAGATGTAGAGGGGAGGGTGAGGATGGGGAATGCTGCATGCGCAGGAGGGGGGGTGGACAGCGTATATAGCACGGCAGGATGAGGGGAAGTTGCTGATAGAGGGATACAGACTTAAAGATGGTAAATTGGATGTGGCAGGAACAAATGGGGGGAAATGCTTGAAAGACTGAAAAATAAAAACATTTATCTTTACCACCGCAGTGCTTCTGAAAACATCACAGACACAGTTACACAAACGAGGCCAACTGCTCGGCACTCAAGACTTTGGCTCACAATTCACACCAAATTCCCCCAATGGCAGAAGAAACGCAGCAGGACACACTGATAGAGAGGCAGTCAAAAAGAAAACAACAATCTGCCTCGATTTTCTTTGTGCCGCAACAAGGAACCACATTGACCGTAGACGACGTCTCCAATTTTACAATGCCGACTCGTGACAGAGCCCTGGTGTGTAATTAAACTGCCATTTCCATGATCTAGTCCATTAGCTTCTCCTCCTCGACTCTGTCATTCCCACAGCGGTGACAACCTGGGCTATTGTTTGCGATCAGAGAAGCTGAACTTCTGAAGGGGGTCATTACTCATTTCTGGCATTTGTTTCGGCTCCGGAAGAGAACGCCATAAATTATTTCACTCACGCACCGTCCCATTGCCAGCGCTGCGTGTCAATCACTTTCGGGGAAGGCACCCCCCTCCTCTTCCTGTCAGTTCCGTCACGTCCGGCCCTGCGGATCATCTATCAGTGGGCGATCGTCCGGTTTGGACGGCTACCCTCCGTTATTACCCTTGTGTCTCGGGGCTGCAGCTGAATCACAATTGCCGAGTCGGTGATAAGCCAGGAAACTGAGTGGGCCGAGTCCGGGTAATGAGCTCCGGGGTGGGTAATTAATGCCTCCATTTTCCCACGTCCGTATCACCAGGGGGTAACGTAGCATTGGGATCAGGCCAGAGGGGAGGCGGGCAACTGGCCAAGGGCACAACAGGGGGGATTAAGTCAATGTGAAGCGGAAGAAAAAAAAGGGATGGATGGAGGGAGAGAAGAGAGATGGGGGGCTCCTAGCCTGGATGAAGAGTTGTCCCTCATGAGATGGGTCTTCCGCTGGGGCCGGCTACCACAGCTCTGAGTGACACTTCAAACCGACAAAGAACACACTGCAGGGTCGTACTCTTCTGTCAGAATTATAAAGCAGAAGCGCCCACAAGGGGAAAAAACGCAGTCCAAAAGCTGCATTTTATAAAGCAGAACCCCTCTCCTACTTTTCAACGATTTACGAAAATGACAACCTACACAATTCAGAATTTCCACTGACGCCGTTATAGAAGGTAAAAGGGGCTAAGCACAAAGCAATAAAGACAGATATACATCTGTATATTACACATTTTCCTTCAACATGTAGCAACTAAGTCTGTCGGTGGGGGGGGATGGGGGGGGGGGGGCTGTATATATATATATAAAGAGAGAGAGAGAAAGACAGAGACAGACAGAGAGAAAGAAAAAGCCAGGAGCCACATGGGAGTAAGCGGAGGGACCTTGGCAGCCACCATCGCTCTTGCTGCACGTCTTTAGCCGTGGTCTCCCTGACCCGGCCTGCTGTTTGCCTGGGGGCCAGGCCCCCCCGCTGCTGACCATAAAACAAACCGACAGGCCCCATTTGTACAGTCAGGTGTCATGACAAGGGATAAACACTTGCGCCGCTCCAGGCCTCAGGAGGCACAGTGTGCGTTAATGGTAAGGTGCTCCTCAGCTCCCATGAGCATCATCATCACCATCATCATCACCGGAGCGCCAGGAGCTCCAAGGTGCATGCTGGGAAGCGGGGGCGCTGCTCGCTTTAACAGGCTGCGTCCGTTCGTGTCAATGAATTGATTGAGTCCAAAAAATAGAAAAGAAAATGGAATTGCCCGTAAACATTGCTGGTCGCGATTGGAGCCGACGGGAATGACAAGAGCGTTGCCGTCTTCGCGGGGGGGGCGGAACCTCCGCGACGACTGTTTGTCAGAAGCGGCGTGCGTTCAGTGCGCGCTGATTATGTGAAGCCCGGGAAGCCTCGAGGGGGGGCAAGAGGCAGCCAGTAGGGAGTCATTACCCAAACCAAATAGACTCTTCGTCGGCTGTTTTGTTTTTTTTCTGTTCGAGTAAAGCATCAACAGGAACAACCAATAGCTGATAAGATGCGCCGCCCCCTACCGAAGGTCCCATTACAAACGCCTTGGGAAGGAGAAGTCCCTGAAGAGTGGTCGGGAACCCTTAAGGACCGTTTAGACGGGATCTGCTGCCTGGGACCGAGGACCCATTTGTCCAGCGGACAGATGGCAGCACGTGGGCTGGGGATTTGGTGACGCTGGCATCGACCAATATCCAGCTGGTCTGTTTTTCATAGCGGTATGTCTAATTTGGGAGGGAAAACACAATTTTTTCCTTTTTTTTGGGATCCCCCCCCCCCTTCCCACAGAGACACTTTGCCCTGAAGCATCCAGCGATAACAAGATAAACGACATCGTTAAGAGGTGTAAAGTATCGGTTTACAATTATACTTAGTTTATTTGCTTTGTATGCTTTTATATTATAGTTCCACTAGACAAAACAAAAACTACGGTATCCACCAAGTGTGGGGTTCTTCCTCTGGGAACCATGAGCACAGGCCTACCAACTCTCACGGTTTCGCCGTGTGACACACGCTTTTGCATGTTTTCACACGCACTCACGCCACCCAACCAATTTCTCACGGCAAAAAAAAAAATCTGATTTTGGGCCGAAGCGCGTTCGTTCCTTTTCAAACTCCCCGACAATAGATGGCGCTAAGGAGCGCATCTGTAAACCCATTCGCTGCATAGACATCCTATTTACCCCAAAGAGTCCCGAAGTTAGCAACAGAAGAAGATTTTCAAACAGACACAACCGCGGGAGAAACTCAGGAGGAGCAAAGACTAAGGTATGTTAATGACATGTGGTTCAATTAAGTACTCACTCTCTTAAACTTTAAATCTTGAAAGAAATTATTTGTTGTGTTTGTGCGTGTGATTTTGAGTGGTGAATGTAAACTCAGCTGTCATAACAAGCAGCACTGCTGCTAATCTAATCTTAAACACAGGTCTATTAATTAGGCTATATTGTGGTACATAGACAGTCATTGAGGCACAGCAATAGTTTTCTGGTTGAATGTTCAGCTCAAGTCTAGAAGGCCCAACAAGTCATGAGCAGATGAACATAAATCAGAATAAGTTCAGGCATACCACCCAAAAATCCACGAGAATGCATGAAATAACATCTACTTAAACCAAAATGTCCTGGGGGTGGACCATCAGCTATGTCTTTGCTTCACAGAATGTAACCAATGTTGTCCATCTCCAGTAGGCCGCCCCTATCAACGACTTTGGGCCCCACAAACCACCAGAATGCAGGGTACAACATGGGTACTACGCCAAATGAATTCCAATTTCCTGATATTTGAGCCACCAACGTGTGTGGCTGCGTGCGCGGCAAAATTTTGGTCACCCCCGACAAAATCTCACTCCAAGGTTTTTTGAAAAGTTGGCAGCTCTGATGAGCATATGTGCAAAAATATCTGCAAACCTATCCAATAAACACATACATGTAATGTAAAATAAAAGAGGAAATTCAAAACGTGTTTGTGACGCCGTATTTCATGTGAAGTTAATTCACTAAGAAGCTCACCACACCCGCTCATTTCTATTTATCGAAATCCCATTTCTACTCCGTCAGCAGACTGCTCACCTGTGATACTAGTTTTTAACCCTGATTTGCAAGTGCACGCGCTTCGGACGTCCACCCCGTCCCCTGCATTAGTGTCTATATCCAACTGTGAAACCCGGCGACAGGGCGCGCACATCGGCGCGAAGCAGCGCCCATCCTCAGTGTCGGGGGGGGGGGTTAAAAGAAGAAACAGCACGCTTCCAATTAAAAGACGTGTTTCTGCAGTGCGGGCGGAGGCAGGGAGCATTACCAATGAAATGTAAACGCACCGTTACAACTCAGGAGGCACAATTACTGAGGCTGGCGGTATGCAATTAAATAGTGCTGTTTAGACAGCGCTAATACACGCAGGACACACAGGGGCGACAAAACACAAAGGGAAAAAGGGATGTACCTCACAACCCCACAGCTGGGGGAACAGATGACTGAAATGTAAACAGCAGCGGTGGGAAACGACTATAGAACAGAGGAGAGTGAGCAGATAAAACTCTTTAAAAAGGGTCAATTCGGAGGCATGCCGCTCACCGCCTCAAAACCTGCAAAAGGTGGAATAAAAAAAAAAAAAAAAGCTGCACTCTTCAGGAAAAAAAAAAGAAAAACTTCACAGGTTTTATTGTTGAAGATCATTTTCCAGTGTGGGGTCCAAATTAAACGTATGCAGAGCGAGCACCGCATTCCTCCCACACGGCATCAAAGCGTGTCGGCCCCTGAGATCTCCCTCTGTGCCGGAGGAGCTCGCTGGCACCGCTGGAGATGTACAATAAGAAGACAAGTAATACAAGTGGAAATCAAGTTTTTATTTTTATTCATGTGTCAAACCATACTGACATTTTAGAACATCCTAAACACTAGTAGAAACTCCCAACTCTCCCCAGTCGCCCCTCCACCCCCACGATACGACACGACTAAGCCTGCCCCTTGTACTGCTGGTGCAGCATGAGCACGTCATCCTGGGACACCCTGGTCCACCCGTCGCTGTGGACGTGGTACAGGTTGACCTGCCCCCCGCTGTAGGCGTCGCGGAACGTGGCCTGGTAGATGGCGCGGCGGCCCAGCTCGCAAGCCTCCTCCACCGTCAGGTCCTGCCGCAGGCCGCTGTCGATCACGCCGTAGGCGTACATGGAGCCCGAGCCCACGGCGAACAGGTCGCCGCACACGCGGTTGCCCTCGGAGTCGACGTAGTAGAGCCCTGGGGAGGACAAAAAGGCATGTCAGGAGGGTGGGGGGGGGGTAAGGGGGCAGGGGAGAGAGGGTGTTAAGGGGAGGAACGTCCTTCGTTCCCCTGGCTCAGGTGATGAGCTACGTCAGGCAGGCTGAGAGCGAGAGAAAGAGAGCGACTAGGAATAGCTGCAAGCTCTCAAAGTGGAGTATGGCTGGCCGATATGAACAGCCTCACCCCTTCATGTAAAAACCAAGCCAGACGTGGAACCTGCTGACAAGGCACGGGCAACATCGTTGCCCCGGGGGCTCAGCTCCGGGTCTCATTGATCCGCAAACAGGCCAAAATTGAACTATCGACCAGCAACCCAGATCCGTGCAAGTGCACTCCGCATAAGGGAGCAGCAAAGGGGGAAAAAATGAAATAAAAACAGCGTGCTCACATCTTCTGGACATGACACATTCGTATCCTCACACACACTCCAATTGAACATTTCCCTGGAACCTCAAGGTCCACGCACACGCGCGTGCAGAAAGACCCAACAGACCTGTGAGCGACAGTTTGCTCCACGCTTCATGGACACACGCGTGTCGGTATCCGTGACACACTGGCTCGGGCCTTAACCCTCAGAGTGACGTGGAGTGGGTGACAAGCCAGCCCCAGCTTGTAAGCCCGCCCACGGCCGGCCCCGCAGATGGTGAAAAAAAAAAAAAAAAAAAAGACAGCCTCTGGAAAAAAAAGCATGTTTTTCACAGCTCTGAAAACCTGTGAAAATTATACTCTTGCAGAGAAATGCACGCAGGAAATTTCCCGATATCCACCGCTCAATCTCCCACATTAAAAAACACTCCGAAAATGCCCTTGGACTGCACATCCTCGCTTGCCGACTAAACTAGTGACAGTCTATTACGGATGAGAGCCACTTGCTCTTTTGGGGGAGAAAAAAAAGAGGGAGCATCTTACCATTGCTTTCAACTGGCAAATTGCAACTTCCTCAACCCGTCGTTAGCTTGCCATGATAATCATCCCGTGCCTGTCTATGCAGGGGGGTAATTTGCCATTCTGAGACCCGTCTGTTCCTCTTGAAAAACTAAGGGACTCGTTAAAAACATAACAGACGGGGAAGGGGGGAGGCCTCTCGTGTCGAGTGTGACGGTGGTGGATGAGGACTCTTTAGGGGGTCCAAGTATAGCTGCCGAGCGGCACCAAAAAGCACTTTCCACATCCATTTCCCTTCCCAAAGACACCTGGGTCTTTGTGGATCCCGACGCGCTTCTGCTTAATGGGCTCTGCGCTTCAAACACTGACGTAGAAAAGCATGCAGCCACTGATGAATGCCGAGAAGAAAAAAGGTGTGGAGCATTGCAGCCAACAGACTGCTCCCACTCAGTCAGTCCCCTGACAGGTGCTTAAGGAGCCCTGCAGCTGGCCGGGGGTGGGGGTGGGGGGCGGGAGGAGCACAGGCTAGCATCAACTGGGTCAGTGTCGCCCTTCCCACAACAATTCACCGCTGGATCGGGAGCATAACAAGAATAAATTAAAAAATAGCAGCAGCAGTTGAACAGACCTGGGGGAAGAGGGGGGGGGGCTACCTCGAGGGAGTGGTGGTAAAACTGACACATGGGTCTTCTGGCAAGGTCTCAAACCCCAATGTGGATTTTATTTGTTTTGCTCATGGGGGGGAGCAGCATTGCACTGCACACATCCCCTTCATGTCCTTGTGAGGAGCAGTGCAGGGGGGGGGCGCGCCGCAGAGAGGAGTCTTTCGGAGAGCAAGGCCTCCACGGAGTTATCAAGCATTTAGCGTACACTGATTACGAGTGTCATAGTATTCAGTTTTATTGCATACAGGCGGTTTTGACATCTTCCTCAACAAGGACGTTATTCGATTTCTCTCACACGCAGCTTCAGACACCGACTCCATCGAGGGAACGAGGGCTCTTGACTTGATGGTAGCCGGCTAATGAGCTCTCCGTCTAATCAAGATTGATTTATTTACATGACATTTGGCTCTACAGTCGGCCATTGGCATCATGGCGGCCGTTGCAGAGCGCCACGCAC
This sequence comes from Gasterosteus aculeatus, assembly GCF_964276395.1. Classification (NCBI taxonomy): domain Eukaryota; kingdom Metazoa; phylum Chordata; class Actinopteri; order Perciformes; family Gasterosteidae; genus Gasterosteus; species Gasterosteus aculeatus. Next base: position 3,102,986 of record NC_135690.1, on the reverse strand, counting down.
ATGCTGAACCTACGCAGGGATCATTATTTCCCGGATTGATAGCTCAGGACTTGACGCACGCCATTCGGCACACGGGCGGGCCAACATTTTTTGTTTTGTCTAGCCCTCTCTGCTCCGCAAACGAAGCCTGTATTGATTGCCGTGGGGTGCACGTGCATTACGCCATCCGATCCAATTGTCCGGAACCCGGCGTCCATCATGGCGCCGCATTCTGGCCGGCGCGCGGTCCCGGCTTCATTGATTTCTCATTACTGGGTCAGTGTGACAGCCTCTTTAAGCACACCTTCGGTGATGTACGGCCTCACACGGCGTGGTGGTGGTCGAAAAGCCGCGCCGTACAAGAGGCTGCAGTACCACCAGGTGGGGAGGTCTGGGAACTACGTGGGCTTACGGTTAAAGCACACACAACTGGGAAGCCATATGAATTGACGGTCCCTGCATGAAAGGGTTGTACATTGAAAAGAAAAACTTACGTTCTTTAAAATGATCTCATGATTAAATGTTGATTGTCAGTTCTTTCTTGTATCAAGACAGTTGAAGTCCTTATCCTGCACTGCAAGAACAGAGCTATATATAATGTCTTATAATATTGAACAGCTAACCACTCTAGTTAAACCAGAGTTTGGAAAGTAATGGATGCAATTAATATGTTCTTTAAGGCTAAAGCACATGGCAGGTCTTTTGTGACCAATACCCCTGAAACTGTATTTAAATGAGTGAATTATTTTTGCTCCTTGCACAGGCTGTAAATCTAAAGTAATGTGTGAAAATTACAGGGTGCGAGTGGGCAGTTAATGTATGCGTCGATACAGGTTTGATTAGGCTTGATCAGCTCATGTTTCAATGGTGTTGCTCATTTTCTGTATTTTTATTTGTTTTTAGACTGCTGGATGGACAAAGGAGGACATCACCTTGGGCAGACGTCGTTCTTTTTACAAGGAGAGCGCTTTCATATACAGGGGTTGTATTTACCTGGGCCTCTCTTGTCCCAGCCGCACACCATGGTTCCCATGCTGAGTCCCATGCCCTTGTACTGGTACACCATGTTGGCGAGCAGCTTGGAGGCCGCCGCAACCGAGATGCGCTCCTTGTTGCGAAGCTCGTAGATGCGGCACTGGCGGGCCAGCAGGCGCTCCCAGAAGCTGCAGTCGGCAGCTCCACCGGCCATGGTGCCCAGAAGGTAGGGGTTGATCTCAATCACCTTCTTAACCGTCTGCGAGGCGATGTAGGCGCCCGCTGTGGCCCGAGAGTCCACCGCAACAATGACGCCATGCTGGAACTGAGAGAGGCAGCCCCAGGAGGGAAACACATTAATGGCAGTACACAACTGCAGAAGGGGGACACTCACACCGATGGATCAGCGATCGGTTTTATTCCCCATGAGCTACCTTCTATTCCTATCTAGACAAAGCAAGCATGTGCGGCTGTTCTGGAACTGTGCAAGAAGAGATATACGGCTAAGCTCGGTCTGAAAGCTGCAGGATAAAAAGACCTTTGCTCCCTCTAAAATCCTCCATCAGTTAAGTGGCAGTAACAGCAGCTGTACGGCACTAAAGACAGCAGATTTCGGTCAGCGAGAGGAAGCAGTCTGCTGGAGAGGTTTTCACCCCCCCCCCCCCCCACACTCAGGGATTAACGGATAAAGTTGATTTATTTTATCTTATTTTTTTCCACAAGCGACAGCAGGAGACTTGGTCCAGTATTTAGATGGCTCTGCACTTCTCAAAGGGGAAAAGCTTCACTGTGATAACAGCATATGCCCCCAAAATACGGCTTTATTATGAGTTATAGTGCCACAGAACACTATGGTGTCCTGTGGCACAGAGGCAGAAGGTGTTTCATACTATAATCTTGTTAGTTGCAGGAATTTATTGCTGTGCTCTGTTATTTTGTCCTATGAGATTACAGTCCTTTTTCTTTCAGTGGAACGCAAACACCTCTGACCTCTTTTCTTAGACTTGTTTAACCCTTTGCAGCCCAAATCGGCAAGAACACTTTATATTTTCCATTCTCTTTTTTTTATATGAATTCCCACCTTATTCTTATTTTAGAGTTTTATTTATTGGATACTCCTGGTGTATTTATTTGATGTCTAGTTCTGAACAAATATTCAGATTGTCTGATATTGAAACAAAAGTGAAAAAATATTTAAGTAAAAATCTTTGACATACTTTAAAAATCTGTGGCGCAGCTCAATATCCATGTATTGGAACATAGTTTAATTAGGGATGAAAAAACATTTTCCAGAATGCAAAACTGTTTTTTTTTAATCTGGCATACGGTGTTTTAATGACTCAACCAACGTTATGTTGAACGCGTTGAAACAGTTAATAACATTTATAACACGCCTTATAGCAATACAACAAATCACCTATACCTATTGCAGATGAAACCATTTCGTTAACAATCAAACTAAAATATGTATAGATAATATACATATTGATCAGATGCATAACTAACGTTATGTCAACATAAGGGATGAGTAGATGATGCACAAGCGCCATTTGCAGGACTGTCGCCTTCCCATTCATGCTCCCGGAAAGACTATAATGCATCTGGGACACGGTAAAGCTGTGAAGTCCACACAGTGATGACTAGCTTACGATCACCGACCGGCTTTTGGAGCTAGACACGATTAACAAAAGTCACCACAACGCTGATGGTGAAGTGAACGTCTGCAATGAGAAAGCGGTTTGTAGCTATGCTAGCATGCTAACGGTTACATGCACCAGTCAACGTAGCGTATGTTGAATCCTTCAAAATATAACGTACCAAACAAACACCTATGTTAACAGCTACTATGATTCGTTTACGTTTAACAACAGATTGCTACAATTAGCTAACATTAACTTACTTTAAAAGCCAAAGTGGTGGTCCCATGCAGGAACTCTATTTTCCTCTCGACTCCGTCCTCGTCTCCACCACACAGAGGGTTTCTAACCGAGAAACTGAGGCCGTTTCCCGGCGTGGCGTCTAATCCCAGGCCACTCTGTTCGGGTCCGCAACCAAAGCCAGAAGTTTGACAATTATCAAAAGAAAAATTCGCACAATCACGGTTCAACACACTAGCAAGTGCCATCTTTGAAAAATAGTCCGATGAACAAGCAACTTCCGCCGGACACGGGGCGAACGTTTATTGAGTCGAGGTGTGAAACCCCACAGCGCCCCCTGCTGTTGGGCGGACAGCGGATGTGCTGTTGCGATGAAAGGATAGATGAAAACATGAGATTTTAGAATGAAGGCTAAAAAAAGCTTGAAAATACTTATAGTAAAGATTTATTCTAGCTATCTGACAAAAGTGGATGAATTGAGGGAGATTCTAAACTCCTAAACCTAAACTATACCCTCAGCCACCTCCTGAACCGACATTGTTCTACTTCATCCCGAATCCTCTGATGCGGTCCCTCTCTTTCTTTCCTCTGCTTTTTTCTCCCTTCCCTCCATGTCTCTGTAATATTCCTCTCTCAGGTCCTCTCTCTTCCTTTGGCTCCAGCCTAGGGCTGTGATGTGGAAGAGGTCCACGCTGTTCCCCGAGTAGGCGTCCCTGTGAGTGGCTCTGAACACTGCTTCCCTTGCCAAGGAGACAGCCTCTTCTTTACTTAGGCTCCACCTTAGTCCTCCATCCAGGACTCCATAAGCATAAGGAGATCCAGAGCCCACAGAGAAGACGTCCCCCTGCAGCCGGGCTCCATCGCTGCACACATATATCAGCCTCGGGCCACTGTTGGGCGATGTGGAATGTGCCCTCAAAGTAACGTCCTGTCTCCTGACAACAGCTAAGGAGCGATCATCAGCAGCAGAGGATGAGTCTTCTGACCTCATTGCACAGTTGCCGTTACCTGTCTCCTCATCCCAGCCACACAGTGTAAGAGCAACACACAATTCAGTCCCTTTAAAGGGGTGCAGCATGAATGACAAGAGCTTGGCGGTGCCTCGTATCGAAAGGCGATGTCTGTGCCTCAGTTGGTAGAGTCTGATCTCTCTGGCTAGAATTCGTTCCCACAGCATGCAGTCCGCACCGCTTCCAGAGGAGGTGACCACTAAATGGGAGTGAATCGGGGTGATCTTGTGAACGGCTGGGCAGGCAACAAGTCCCCCGGCACTGGCCCGTGTGTCTGCAGCCGCAATGACACCGCCTTGGAAGATGAAACCCAAGGTTGTTGTTCCATGAGACAGAGGGAAAGGCCTGCGGACCATCACTGAGTTGTTGGCTGGGGAAGCAGCCATTGGAGGTCTGTGGTGGAAAGGGGCAGAGTTCACCAAAGGTGGCGACAAGAACTCCTGTAGGTTTCCCCTGTTTGTTCCAAATGTATTCAGTCTCTGCAATCCAAAATTGCATAAGTCAGTCATGTGGAAGGATGCTGCTGTATCTTCGAAATGATAGGCAGGAAACCACTCACGATGCACAGAAGTGTCTCTGAAGCCAGAAATATTTTCCAACGCCATGATGTGGCAGATACCGATAGATTCTTGTGCCTCTCGAGTGCCTTTTCCAAAGATTGGTGGGCAAAAAGTAATGATTAAACCAAAGTTCTCCTTTTGAAAAACTGGTCTGAAAAACAGTATTTAAATCCAGCGGCAGACAAGTCTTGCTCATCTGACTTCTATTCTGAAGAACCAAAGTTCGCCTTTTATAGCCCTCTCAAATACAAACACACGCACAGGCCTGCATTCAAAACAATTTGAATTGAGATAAGTGCAATTTTATCCAGCCTGCTGTGAAAATGATATCAAGAGAAGCCCTTTTCTGCAAACACTAATGTTTTGCAGAGTGGCAGAGTCATCTTTCTAGTTGTGTGCAAGTTCATACATTTCATCATTTTCACTTTGTTGTTAAGTCACCGTCCACCAACAGCAGATCTTCTGACAGACTTAATTTCTTTCCTCTTGTTCTCTACTATATAACCTCAAGATATAGAATTTAGTTCTGAAGGAATTGAAACAGACTTAGGGCAAACAACATTTAATTTGATTGAATACGGATACATTTTTTCTAATTATTCTGAAAAAACGGTTACTGTTGTTTATTTCTAAAATAACTAAATACAACTGTGGGATGTTTAAAACATGTCCGGTTAAGTTTTGATAGTAAAGATGAAACGTTGTTTTCCGTTTTCAGAAGCTGAAGACCTTGGATGCGAAGTCATCGTGGTATTTTACGATGTATACAACTGCAGCGCTTACAACGCCATTTCGGGTCTACGTCACGTTGCTGCCCAACGGGCGTTATGCTCCCCGCAGATCCAAGATGGCGTCCGTTTCCCCGTTCGCGGTATTTAACAGACGGTCCCAAGTCAACCCATTCAGTCGGCTAAAATCATGGCGTCCGGCAGCACGGGGAGCAGGGTATCCTGCGGGAGAGATTTGAACTGTGTGCCAGAGGTAGCCGACACTTTAGCTGCGGTCGCCAAACTTGGGTGAGGATACTACTGCACCCTACACGTTCAATTTAGGTTGTTTTGGGTAAGACGGAGCCTAAGAGGAACCCACTGGTTAGCTAGCAACATGTCAATGCGTGATGCTAGCTGAGCTAGCCGGTGAATTACCAGCACGTGCCCAATCACAACGAACCATGATACTGGTGCGAAGTGTTTATTTTACTGACATAGGCTGTTTGTATTCGTGTCTTCGGTCTGGGGGGTTGTTAACTAGAGTGATTGTATGTGTTGCACCTCTACCTGGCACTATAAACGATAACAATGCTGAAGTGCGATGCGTTCTTTCCCTGCGTCCAGGTTTGACTTCCTGTGCATGCCGCTGTTCCACTCGAGGTTCAGGAGAGAGTTTGAGTTGGAGCCCGCTAAGTCCCGATCCGGAGCGCACACTCGGTCAGACCTGCTGCTGTGTGGAAGAGGTCTGTTTTCTATTGTCTTAACTGGGTTATTATTAATCACTTTTGAATGGAGTTTTAGAAAGTAGCGCGACAAAGCTGGTATTAGATGAAAAATACATATTTTTAACAAAGCTGACAAGCTATAATCCTTACATTGGCTCCCAGTATGTCAGAGAATTAATTTCAAAATCCTACTGCTCACATATAAATCACTACATGGTTTAGGGCCAAAGTATATCACTGATATGCTTCCACTACATAAGCCTTCAAGATCACTAAGATCTTCTGACACCAATCTGTTAGTGATTCCCAGAGTAAATACAAATCATGGGAAAGCATAATTTAGTTACTACGCAACAAACAGCTGGAATAAACTTCCTGAAGATTTAAGAGTTGCCCCAACTCTGACCACGTTTAAAACAAGACTGAAAACTTTTATGTTCAGCTTCGCCTTCTGCTAAATTTTACCTACATTGCACTTTTAACCTCTGCCTTTTAATTAAACAATTTAAATAAGATTTTAATTTATAATTTTATTTGCTGTTTTTAATTCTTTTAATTCCTGCATTTTATTTCACTTTATTGTATGAAATGTTATAATGTGAAGTACTTTGAGTCTGCCTTGTGTATGAAAAGTGCTATACAAATAAAATTGCCTTGCCTTGCCTATATTGTATCATAGACACAGAAACAATACATTACAACAGAATGAATAGTTAGTTGTTGTGCACCGTAAACATGTTTACTTTATCCATTGGTCTGGCTGTCATACCATCACTAACAGAATAAAAGACCGGCATCTCAAAATTGGCTTTTATATATAAGTACAGTATTTTTGATCAACATCAGTGAATGCCCCCTTTCCTTACAACTAACCGTTGTGCTTTGTGTAGATTGGAATACTCTTATTGTTGGGAAACTCTCTCAATGGATCGACGCAGATTCAGAGTTCGAGACAGAGCGCCGAAACTCAGAGGCTGTAAGTTCTTCAACCTGGAAAGTTCTTCATAATTTGAATGTGGACACTATTAAAAAAAATAGTTTGATCTCCAGATTTTACTATCTTCTCCAGTCAACCCCCTCTGAATCTCTGTGTATCATCGGCGTCTCATCGTTCCGCCCCTCTTTGTTTCCGTCCAGGCTCTGGTCCAGGAGTTGAACTTCTCAGCATACCTGGGTTTGCCGGTTTTCATGATCCCTCTGAAAGGCCCAAACTGTGCCAATTTAGCCCGTCTGCTGCTTAACCACATCCACACTGGACACCACACCTCAAATGTAAGACCAGGCCCAAACAAACGCAACATGCACATGTACATTGCTTTCTAACTGGCACCGCTAACTGTTGTTGTCGTCCAATCAGTTCTGGTTACGTGTCCCGCTGATGGCGTCAGAGGACATGCGGGAAGATCTGATTGAGAATGAGCCGACCACTTCGGACGAAGACACAAGTGTTGATGAGAAGACCTGGAGCTGGTTAGTCCGCTTCCTGAGCTGTCTGGTGCCGTCTGCATGCTAATACAGCTGCCATCGATTTCCTTTAAATCCGTGACTCATTTTGTTTACATCCCTCTCTTCCTTTAGGTGGCACTCATTTAGAACCCTCTGTGATTACAACAAGAGGATCTGTCTCGGTGAGTGAGAGAGGGAGCACACTGAAGCACCAGCCTGGGGCAAAGTCAGTGCATTACAGAGAAATGGTTATGTGTTGTGTCTGCTACTGAAAATGTTTTTTGTTCTTTTTCTTTTATTCCTGAAGCCATTGAGGTTGGAGCAGACATGCCTTCAGAAGCGGTGATTGATAAGTGGCTCGGGGAGCCTATCAAAGCAGCCATACTTCCCACCAGTATCTTCTTAACTAATAAGAAGGGGTTTCCTGTTCTGTCCAAAGCCCATCAGCAAATAATCTTCAGTCTTTTCAAGGTACAATTCTGCAACTGAATAAAACAAAAAACTTCCCAATGCGGAAGTGTTTTATTGTAAACAATCAATTGTTGTTGTTTTTTTAGTTGGAAGCCCAGTTCGTCTTCACAGGCACCAGTCGCCACACTGAGAAGGACTTCCGGTCCTACCTGCAGTACCTGGAATACCTCAACCAGAACCGGCCCGCACCCAATTCCTACGAGCTTTTTGCCAAGGGCTACGAGGACTACTTGCAGTCCCCCCTGCAGGTAAGGAAGTGCTCAGCACCTTTCACATGTTTACAATATAAATGTTATCCTTTAAAAAAAAAAAAAAATTATATGAAGACTGAAATACTGTTCTCCCTTCAGCCACTCATGGACAACCTGGAGTCTCAGACATACGAAGTGTTTGAGAAGGATCCTATTAAATATTCCCAGTACCAACAGGTAAGCCTATTGAACCAAATCCCTCCTCTTCTAGGTCGATACAAATGGTGGCGTGTTCATAGTAGCTAATTGACGCTGATCATCCATTCCATTAGCCAATATCTAATTTGCTCTCCCGTCAACGTGTGCGTCTGTAACTGGAGGGAGAGCTTGTACTGTCAGGACGGATTGTCATTTGTGTTGCACGGTTACACCATCAACGTATTGATCTCCCTGCGTTGTGCTTGTGTCTACAGGCTATATATAAATGTCTACTAGACAGAGTTCCAGAGGAGCAGAAAGACACAAACGTCCAGTGAGTATTTGCACCCAAGATTACATTTTGCCAGCAAAAACTCCTTTCATTGTAGAGCTCTATTTCAAGCCTTTAGTGGCTGAACAGGGTAACATACTAACATAGATATCATTATTCATCTGTAAGGGACATTTCACAGCTTCCTGGCTATACTGTTTTTGCCATAAACTAATTTACACCTGTAGTTCCTGGGCCGTAAACCTTTACATTACATGTCATCCAAAGCTACTTACAATAAGTGCATTCAACCATAGGGATACAATCAGTAAACAGAATAATATTGCTGTTTTGTCTGCATTAAATCTGCAGCAGCTGTCTGAAGTAACTTGGTGCTGAGCTCCAACGCTGATGTGTCAATGTCGCAGGGTGTTGATGGTGCTGGGGGCCGGTAGGGGTCCTCTGGTCAACGCCTCCCTGCGTGCTGCCAGACAGGCCGACAGGAAGTTGAAGGTGTACGCCGTGGAGAAAAATCCCAACGCTGTGATCACGTGAGTGGAATATGTGTCAAAGCTCATGCTGTCTCAGCTCCGTCCTTGTGTGTGTGTGTCCTTTATACACTTTTATTAGGTGGAAACTATATCTGTTAGGTGTATTTCCATGACTTGGTTTAGCACTTTTGGGAAACGCTGTCTTTCTTTTCGATCTCTTTTTAGCTTGGAATGCTGCCATTTGCCGTAGAAGTTCTGAAAATACAAACTAAAACTATTAATAACGCACAGTGAGGCCTTATCCGCATAACATTCCCATGCCATCTGTTTTTGGTTAACAAAAAAAAACAACTTAACAGAACTTTCTGAAAGCGTTTTCCACGTTCAGTGCAAAGATGAAAGCGGCAACACCACGGATCAGCTGAGCATTCGGCCTGCTCTGAAGTGTTGAGCTGGCACTGCACTAGCGCCAAGCCAACCTCCAAAGCGTGAGGATGCCTCCGACAAACGGTCCAACAACTTCCTGTACTTGTTCAGGCTGGAGAACTGGCGCTTTGAGGAGTGGGGGGATCAGGTGACTGTGGTGTCGTGTGACATGCGGGACTGGGCGGCGCCCGAGAAGGCCGACATAATCGTCAGCGAACTGCTGGGATCTTTCGGGGACAACGAACTTTCCCCCGAGTGCTTGGATGGAGCGCAGCACTTCCTCAAAGGTACTTGAGTTTTTGCTATTAGTGTGAAATTTATTATAGGATCCACACATGCAGATGCTGCTGAGGCAAAGTCGTTGTGTGCCGCATCAACCCAGAGGAAAGCATTTGTCCTTCTCCATTACCTTTTTGTTTCATGCGTCTCAAACCCGTCGTTCTCAGATGACGGCGTGAGCATCCCCTGTTCCTACACGTCCTTCCTTGCTCCCCTGTCCTCCTCCAAGCTCTACAACGAAGTGCGGGGGTGCCGGGAACGTGACAAGGACCCGGAGTGCCACTTCGAGACGCCCTACGTGGTGCGCCTCCATAACTTCCACCAGTTGGCCGATCCCAAAGCGTGCTTCACCTTCAAACACCCCACAACAGGTATACGCAAACGCATTGACACGTATAGAATGCCCAGGGACAAATGGATCTTTTTGAAGTTATGTGTGGTGAATGTGTTGACCACTCTTTGTTCTTGTCTTTTCTTCCTTCAGATATGAACAATAACCGGTATCAGTGCCTCACCTTCTCAGTGGGATGTAACTGCGTGCTGCACGGCTTCGCTGGCTACTTTGAGACCACGTTGTACAAAGACGTCACACTCAGTATGTCATTCTTATGAAGAGGCGAGTCATGTCTTGCAACGTTTACATCAAAATGTTAAATGTTTGTTTTTTGTGTTAAAGGTATAAAACCAGAAACTCATTCACCTGGAATGTTCTCTTGGTTTCCCATCCTCTTCCCCCTCAAAGTAAGTCACAAAGACAAAAAAAGGTTATGCAAATTTGAAGAGCATATACCCGTTTGCATTCGTTCATCAACCCAAATTCTCCCCCCTGATAGCAACCCATCTCCATATCCCACGATGAGGATGTCACAGTGCGCTTCTGGCGCTGCAACAACGGGAAGAAGGTGTGGTATGAATGGGCCGTGACCGAGCCCTCCTGCTCCGCCATCCACAATCCTGCTGGACGGTCCTACACCATTGGCTTGTAATCACGACACACACGTTCCTGTAAAAATTGATGGCCGTGTAAGTTGAGGTTCCCACCTATTTTCTTTGTTTTGTTTTTTTAAGTTGAATATCTGGTGTTGTGTAACAAAAGTGCAGTGCTGCGTTTTAAAGTTACCATTGTTGGGCACTTTTGAGTCGGCAAATAAAAACAGTTGTTGGATAAACCAGATTTTTTCCGTGTGTTTTTGAGAAATGTGTTCATCAGGCACAGACATCACCTGTACACAAAGTGTATTAACTGCTGTGAGATCTGGTCAAACACCAACTCACCTGTTTGTTAGTCTTTCTTTGTCCCCTGGCCTATTCTGACCTTAGCCGACATGCACACCTAATCCAACAGAACCTTTTGCCTTATCAAACACGCATTCCATATCGATACTTGGACTGTACTAATGAAATGCCAATCGCCATGACACAGGGTCCGAGGAAAGTCCTGCCATTCAGGTCACAGGGCGTTCTGTTTGGGGCCGTCTCTTAGTACCGTTTTGTTTGTCTTTGAACCATGTCAATAAAAAGTCCGTAACGTTCTCCCTGGGCTCTGAATTTTGTTTGGTGTAACCACGTTCCACAAAGTATTGGGTTTCTCATCATGTAGCTCAGTGGTTCCCAAACTCAAGAATGCCCAATTTGAAATCTGAAAATCTTTTGCGGCCCACCCAAATCGTTAATCACAACTCTGATCAAAACAATGATTAAATGACCTTAAGAATTTAACCTATTTAAAAACGTATTAACCGACAATGTATGTTTTGTATACCACAATACGCAGGCTACTGCAGTCTCTGGCAGCAAATCACTTAAAATTCGAGAGCGCAAATCCGGTTGATGCGCGCTCGTAAATCAAACATCCGTGAGCAAAAGTCCGTCTCGAGCGAGATATTTGCTCGCTTGCGAAACGTGAACTTCGTCGCTCGCGAGGAGAATCTCTGCTCGCGCTCGAAGGAGTTTTCTACGTGCTCTCTGTTCTTTTTGACAGTAAGGGGGCGGAGCCAGTCACCATGGTCTCTACACCTGACTGGTTACATGACATGACTGTTGAATAACGACAGGTGGACAAGAGCAGCCGTTTCGAGCGAGAACCTTATTGTTTTAATAATCTGTTCGTTTAGTTTGTGCTTCATCAGTTAACGTTTCACATAACTAATGTGCCGCATCATAAATATTTTGATATTAATTTCCAACTTTTCAAAATTGAGAATTAACTATTTATTGTAAATTACCTCTCTGGGAATCGCTGATGTAGCTTATTAGAAATGTCTGAATCAGTCTAGAATGGTGGCATACGGGCATAGTTTTTAATGTGTATGGTAAGGAGATTTCCCTCTCTGATTAACTTTTCCCCATGAAATCCCCCATGAAAGAGTTATGGCTCACTCTAACAATGTATATAATACATGTACCCGAAAAATCGAGGTACAACTCGCAGGTTTACTGTCTGATACCTTTTATGCTGTTAGTGTAAATGTATTGTCTCAAGGGTCTTGCACCTTTTGCGGCCGTTCAGGCGTAAGAAAGCTTAGTCATTCTGCTCTAAACTGCAGTCGGAGTGTTTTTCTGCTTCAATGCAAATGTCAAATTCCATTTAACCATTGTAGACACTACAAAAGCTGCTAAATATGCTCTTCAATCACAAATGTCTGATCTGGCTCAATATAATGGAACCGTGTGTTACAAGTGTTCAAAAGATTCTCCTCAATACGTGTGAAATTAATAATCAGATGTATTATGGCAGGAAGAAGCATGATCACATGTGTATGTGTGTCACATACCATGAGACTATGGGAGATTTAATCTAAAACATGCTGAGATGTCAAAGGTTACAGCTCTATTGATACATTTTCACATCATGAATTTTAGTTACTAAGACAGAACAGTTGGTTTTAAAGTGATAAAAATAATATATAGAATATGCACAGCATACTTATATAAGTTCATACACAGTATCAAACCATTTTATGCAGGTGAGTATGATCAAGTAGTGTATAAGCTTACACATTTAATCTCCCCATGTGATGATTCCACGTAAGTTTGGTAACTGGTACTTTTCTTTTCAATCTCAATCATATCAGCTTTATGTCTCAGCCTGATTTAAAATAAGCAAAAATAAGCGTTGAATTTAAACCAGCTAAGAATAAATGTATAAAGTCAATAGGGAGAGGAGCGCTGGGTATTCAATGCTAGAGAGGGCGGGGTTTGAGACGTCTTGACGGCGCTGATTGGTTGAAAACAACTAACTTTTAAATTTGATCAAGGCTATTAAGTACAGGTGTTCAATCATCTCTGCCGTTCAATCAAGTCCGTTACTTTATCGGCAGCTGTCACGGGGTCTCAAGTCACCGGCATCCCAAAAAGGTGAGTCCGCACGTTACTGTTGCCTCAGCTTTATGCAGCAAAGCGTGAGCTCAGGGCTGGTGGTTAATTGTTAATTACAAACCTGCACATTTTTAGCTCGAGCTAAAATGGACACCATCACCATCAAATGTTTCTGTCCGAAAGTTGTACTCTAAATAAATAAATTAATAATAATTCCGCAAAAGCAGCGAGCGCCCCAATACAACTTCGGCTTGTCGACAATGATGACCGGATTTCAGCCATGTCCATTAATAATGGGGCTTCGTTGAGTGTTTTAACTTTAACTTTATGCCATCAGTGTGAAATAACAACGGTCTTATTTTGAATGTAATTCAGCGTAAAATTCACGTTTAGATATCACCCCGGTCTACAGTTACTTTAGTAGAATTCACGTAGGTGAATAACGGTCTTATTTGACCTGCTTCAGTGTAAAACTCACGTGTGTGTTATTTCCACGGTCTTATTCCACAGGTGGAATTCACGTTTGGTCAATAACAACGGTCTTATTTTAACTGGGTAGTCAAGCGATCTGCGTTACGATCTCGGATAATTTGTTCCGAGTGAAATCTTTACCGTAAGCAATCCTGTCTTCTTGTAGTCCAGCGATCTGTGTTACGATCTCGGAGAATTTGTTCCGAGTGAAAACCTAATCGTACACAATCCTATCTACAACCGCATGAAGTGATGCTTTGGAAATATCCCAGAATCATGTACAATACTTTAAAATAAAAAAATAATTCCCCGAACTATCACAACCACTTGATCAGTCATCTGTGTCCGTTATGTTCAACCTTAAACGTACGTATAATTGGAATTTCAACTTCTTACCCGAGTTTGTAGAAATTAATTCTTTTTCGCTGTATACACGTGACGTCAATCAGGACTCTTTGGTTTCCGCCGGTCCTTTCTCTCTTGTCTAAGGAGGTATGAGGCAGGATCATCAGTTGGTGATCCTGGAAAAGGCCTTTTCCCCGGACGGTCCCCTGGAGCCTTGACGGACGGTCAGCGTATCCTGTTCGTGACGCCAAATTGTTGTGGAATATTTCAATAAAACTTGTTCTGGAGAAGAGAATGAATTCTTTCAATGTTTATCTAATAAAAACAGTCTTGGTGAATGATCAAAGTTGCAAAAAGTCCATTTATTGCTTGCAAGCAGGAGGCCAAATACACCAGCACGTATCACAGCGCTCTGTGGAGATGCCGTCTCCGAGCAGTAAAAACGCTGAGTTTTTATACACATAGGAAGGCCATTCTCAGTGGCAGGTAGGAGAAGTTGCAAACCAAGTCGAGATAAGAACCAAGGTTAAGATGAGGGTAACACACACTGCTCCTTTGTACGAGCGCCCGTGAGAGCAAGTTAATTCCCTTTTTCAGACACAGCTGCATATGGAAACCTTAAATCTTTTCTGCTTTTGCACATCAGGGTCAAACAGACACTTGAGACACAGGTTTAGCACAAGCCAATGTTATAACATTTTTACCATTACAGAACGCGCTTGTAGAGCGCATATGAGCCGCTGCAGCGTAGTGGGGGGGCAGTGGCTTTATGGCATGATAGGCAGGCCGTAACAATCAGTCAGGGCAACCCTGATCTCACCCTGGACTGCCCTAGGTCACAGGCCCACCTAAAAGGTCACATTCTTGAGAGACTCGCACTATGCACAAATGCCCCCGACAATCATGTGAATGGAAATTGTATTTTTCCCTTTTTTAAAGCTTAAGCTGAGCATAATGTCTGCAACATCATGCTTTTCAGCCCGAAAATTTGACTTATTTCAGTCATCCAGTCCATTCCTATTGTGACTATACTATTCACAATACATTTATATGGTGGAGCGTTGAGCAAAAACTGTCTCATTGTGTGGGTTTCCACCGGCATTATCGAAGCCATTGGTGTTCGCTGCTATGCAGACTTTGATTCGACCATCCCCAGGTCCGGGGGAGACTACTCCTACACCAAAGACATCTTTGGAGGACTAGCTGGGTAAGAACCAATGCTGTTTGTCTGAAGCTGCTGAGTCTGGGATTTTAAAGGTGCATCGTCTAGTACTTCTGGAGCTCTTTGGGCAGAAAATCACAAACAGGCTTTGATAAATGTTTGCTGTACCTTTTCTTCTTTTTTTTCTTACAGGTTTTTGCTCAAATGATTTGTAAACGCTGTGCAAGGTTTGTTGTAGCCGGCCTCTTTGTAGTTGATGAGAACTTGCAGGAAGTCTGTTGCTCCATCACATCAACAACCTGCTGCTGGTGCTGTCATTCAGGTTTCTGCGTCTGTGGGTCGTGGTGTTGGTTATCTCCCCCACTAACTAGGCGGTGACTGCGCTCACCTTCTCAAGCTACATCCTGCAGCCGCTCTTCCACCCTTTGCCTTCCCCCGGAAAGTGCCCTGCGCCTGCTGGCTGCTGCCTGCCTGTGTGAGTCTGTTGTTAAATTCAAACCAGGATTAGGTGGCTGTTTTTTTTTAGGCTAGGGCATTAAGATAGAGCATGACGCGGCATTCAAACCTCACTTTGGGCATTTCATGAATTTATATAATTTATTAAATTAAATGCGGAGGTGTTCCGTGGCCCCTAGACACCGCCCGACGACTGCGGAGGTGTTCCGTGTCCCCGAGCTGCCGCCGCCGACTGCGGAGGTGTTCCGTGTCCCCGGGCCGCCCACTACTGCGGAGGTGTTCCGTGTCCCCGAGCCGGGCCGACCCCCGGTCCGGGCCAGTACCGGTCCGGGCGACTGCGGAGGGGTTCCTTCCCCCCGAGCCGCCGCCGACTGCGGAGGGGTTCCGTGCCCCCGAGCCCCCGCAGCCGACTGCGGAGGTGTTCCGTGTCCCCGAGCTGCCGCCGCCGACTGCGGAGGTGTTCAGTGTCCCCGGGCCGCCGACTACTGCGCAGTCTTTTAGTGAGTCTTCGCCATGTGCAGGAATGCTAACTCCCACTCCCCTCTAACCACGTTCAGTTGATCTCCACCCTGCTGATGTTGTGCACCAGTGACGTTTACACCCTCAAACTTTGTGGGTTTCATCAACTTCCTCTTCTATGGCATCACTATCGCCAGGCAGATTCTGCTGTGCATCAGAGAGCCTGACATGCATCGACCATCAAGGTAAAGATCACTAGCGAGACCACTTCTGCTTGGTTCATGAACGATGAGCCAATTTCCTGAACCCTTTTGAAATACTTGTCAAAGGTATGGATGTGGATTGGTGACGGCGTAAGTGATATTTATCTTGCGTGCTCCTCTATACCAGCATCTGCGTGTCGTCCACCAGGTGAACCTGATTTGGCCGACGATCTACATGCTGTTCTGGACCTTCCTCTTGGTCTTCTCCGCGTACTCCGAGCCTGTCGTCTCCTGTACTGGTGTGGCTGTCATGTTGACTGGTGTCCCTGTATATTTCCTGGGAGTACTCGGAAAACAAGCCCAAGTGTTGTGATATTACCATTGGTAAGGGGATGTTCTGGTGTCTCCCATTAAAGAAAGTGTTAATGGAACTCTGAGATGGATACCAATGTGGCCTGCCCCTTCAAAGTAAATGCAGAGGTTGACTGGATACACAGATGTTCGTGTATTTGGTCAACTGGCTTTACTTGTAATTAGGTAGTTTTAAAATACAATGAAAAGATATCTTTGACAAAGGTGTAATAAAGCGGCAAGATTTGTTAAAAAGTCAAAATAATGTTTCTGGTTTCTGTCATCCTCAACTGCATCCAGGTAAAATTACTCATTTGTCCCAAAAGCTGTGTTCGGTGGTCCAGCCGGAGGAGAGATGGGAGCCCTGCGAGCCACAAAACAAAGACTGAGACCACAACAATGATAATGAAGAAGACCGATTGAAACATGCATAATCAAACACTCACTATGATGCTCACTTTGGGCTTAAAGAAAAAAAAGTGGTACCTGGGGAAGTGAGAGAAATGAATATACATCTTCGTGTTAGTGTCAAAATATTTTAACATGTAAGTTGTATGTATTGTTAAAGCTTGTTTATACGCTTAAAAAAATTAAAATGAAAATTACCTGATTTTTTTTTTCTTTGGATTTGAACCACGTTATATAATTAATCATGAACAATCGAAGGGTTGCCTTCAAAGAACAAAAATGGTTTTCCCTTAATTCTAGTTGTGATCATCGCTATGGGAGGTTGAGAACTGGCTGGTAGGTTTGCAGTGCTGCAGCTTTAGGGAGGCCTTGTGCGTCTCGTTGTAGTGGTGCTGGTGGAGGCTGTCTGCTGCCTCATTAATGTTTTAGCCACCTGTTGGAACGCCCGGCGTAGAAGGGGCGGAGTCCATACACGATGAGCGATCAAATTGCGGAAGTGTGCAGCTGTGCGAGGCAGGCTGGGTCGGGATTCCACACGGCGCTCCATACGGACGGACAGTAGATTATTTGCTTTCAAAGTAAAAGCCTGAAACTCCTGACTGCCCAATAATGCCGTATTGATTGGACATTTTGGCTTGTTCAAGCCAACGCTTCTAATTCATGCAGTCTAGCTCAATTTGAACTGCTTATCTTTGATATATGTAAACATTTCAACAGTTCACATGGATGAGTAGTTGGGCAACAGTTTTGTCCAGAACCACCACAGACTTAATGGCCGGTGTCAGGAGGAAATGAGACGTAGCTTTAGGGGCATTCGCTCTGCTAGCTGGGTAATCCAGCGTTTGCACTTCAGAAACGCTATTACATGTCATTTAGTAATGCCGTTAAGTAATTCACTACTATTGACCACTTACTCTGTTAAAGTTTGTTAGGAATCTCTTTCAACTCCTTTAAAGAATGTTATGGAATCTTTTCAAGGAAAGGCTACTTGCCCTTTAAAAGGGAACAATTTAGATATCTTTAAATTATATATACTGTGTAACGTTTACAGGAGGACCAGGTATATTTCAATGGTTATATTTATACAAGAATAGGTGTGTACACTCGTAGGCCTAATCATGTTGTAGACTAAGGCCATATGATGTGGCTGTAAGACAGTTGGCCAGATCTCTAGTTAAGCTTTATTTATTACTGTAGAAGTAAACCATGTTCCCTGTAGACCTGATATGCAAGCAAAATTCATCTTATTAGTCAAAACCGTGCTGTTCATTATAACACATTACACATTATGTAGGTAGACAAGCATGATGAAAGATATCTATATAACTTTTTTTTCTCAGTTTAGTTGGTGGGATTTACATTGAACTGACCCTGGCGGCTCTCTTCCACGGCGTTTTTTTTAATGATTTCATGCCACTGAGACAGCTACATAAATACACTACGATGTCCTAGTAATTCTACTACTTAGTACTTGCGTTCCAACATTCACCATGAATTGAGTACGCGTGCTGCTATAATATTTCAAAAATGTCCCCCATCCTGAGAATGACGCATAAGATGATGTATAATGATTACTCTGGCCGAATGCTTTACTTTTTAATTAAACCCCCCAAAATACAGCGGGTCCGACAGACCCACAACACCTGCTGAGTAACAAAAAAAACGTTTAACATTTCAGTACATTCATATTTTTCTAGCGTTCCGAATGTGATATTTACGCACCGTGTTTTATATTGGAAGGTGCGACCGGAAGTGGTGTGATTATGTTTCGGATGCTCTGACACTGTACTGACACTGTATGGACACACAGCATCTGGGTCCCCAACCGAACTGACCGCCGCCGCGTATTGGAGGGGGGTTCGGTTGAACCGGTTTACCCTTTTAATTACCGGCGACTCTCCGTACAGTGCAGAGGTACGTTGTTGCTATGGAGCTGCCGCCATTCCTCGGCTAGCTCTGCTAGCCCGTCACCAGAGCCTCTGCGAGTTTAGCTACATCCGGTTCCTCGGCTAGCCTCTGGCTCGCCTCACTGACCGGTTCACCGAGCGTCATACTAACTTCAATATATGCGTGAATGGATTTTCACAACGTCATCAAGTTGCTTACGTTAAAGGCATGCGCTTAATTGTGTGGAGTTGAATGACTCTCGGTACAACACGTCCCCGATAGTCGAGTTTACCAGACTGTAAACGATAGTAGTTTGTACCGTAAAGTTGTGTGTGTGTCAGGACGGCGAATAACAGTTAGTGTTGTGTAGTAACAACGTTGTCATTACCGTAACGTCCCACAACTGGGCATTTTGATTCAACATCAGGAAGCACGGTGAGACTCTGCATAGCAAAGTGGTTTGTTGTATGCGAGTTATTTTGCTAACATTTGTGTAATTTAATATCCACACCCCCATCTACTCACACACACACACACGCACACACACATGCACACACACACAGCCATGTCTCCATCAGTGCCCCTGCAGGAGATGATCCGGGCTATCAGGTCAGCGAGGACGCAGTGTGAGGAGCGAGGAGTCATCCAGAGGGAGTGTGCAGCCATCCGGGCTCAGTTCAGACAAGCCGACAATGGGGGGCGATCTCACAACCTGGCCAAGCTGCTCTACGTGCACATGTTGGGCTACCCCGCTCACTTCGGTCAGGTGAGGGGCTTTTGCTAATGCCCGTCATGGGTTTGCTGTTGTGTTAAAGGGGCCAGCTGCGGGGGGGGGGTCCATGAAGCTTTGATGATATTAGGGATGTGAACTGCTCCGTTAAGTTCTCGTTGCATTTTTTTCAGACTTTCCGTTACATTAGAATACTTTAAATTGAGGTTAATTTCCCAGAGCAAAGTCTGCAGCATCGCAAACCCATGTCAAAGAAAGAAAGAAATAATAAATCCTTCTCGGCTCCGAGGGCTGCTCCTCTGAAGCTGACTTCCCCGTGGAGTGAGCAAAGGGCAGAACATTTCCCCGGTGCCGGTGTTATCGCCTGTGTCGGCCTTTCACGTTACTTGACATTTAAAGTGGATGTCGCTCCCCGTACTAGATGGAGTGTGTTCGGATGATAGCCAGCCCTCGCTACAGCGAGAAGCGCGTGGGATACCTCGGAGCCATGATGCTGCTGGATGAGAAGCAGGATGCGAGCCTGCTCATAACCAACTCCATTAAAAAGTAAGATAAACCCATTTAAAGGAATTCATATTTACATTTTCACTAATCCTTTATATTAAAGCCCTTAGCATTTATATACAGCTGAAGGGGAGCCCCAGCAATTTCACACATCATCTTCACCGCACAGAGAGTCTCGTAAACACACTGTCTCCAACCAAGCTGGTGGATAATTTGCATTGTGGGTAATGTAGGTATCTGGTTTGGACAAGGGAGAAATGTGTGAAATCTAAAAATAATCTCTGATTCTGATGCAGCGATTTGAATCCTTTAAAATAAGGAACTGTCCATCTGACAGTGCTGGAATGCAAAACTACTGTTAGTTTAACTGTATTCACTGTTCAGTATTCATTACATGTCAAGAAGTTTATTTCCTCACATAAAGCTTTTGCCGCAGGTGTATTTCCAATAATAAAGGTCTAATAACACAGTACAACAAACATATAAATGATCGTAATTGATCATTCCCTATTTTTGTATGCACAAGTTATGGCTCCTTCAGGTGAGGAGTTACAGTAGCCTTATATGGTCATACTTTACTATACTGTGTAATATTTAGTAAACATTAAGTGACATTTAGAAACATTTTACAAGCTATTTATTTACGTGTTGTAAATGCTAAATGAGTGGGCGGGGTCACATGTCACCAAGTGTTCTGTAATATGTGTGTCATGCTGTAAGACTACTACTGGTATTCCACTTAAGTCAGACAAAGTACAAAGAGAGGGACATTCGTTTCAGTGCCACATCCTTGTGCTCACCGTCGTCATGTCTGTGTGTGTTTTCCAGTGACCTATCTCACAGTAACCAGTATGTGCAGTCTCTGGCTCTGTGCACGCTGGCCTGTATGGGCTCAGCTGAGATGTGCAGAGATCTGGCACCAGAGATCGACAGGCTGCTGCGAGCCTCTAACTCCTACATAAAGAAGAAGGTGTTTGTATTTTTCCAGGAGCACGTAACCATATTCACATCACTTCCGCTGAGATTGTCCCTAGACACGTAGAAGAGAGGGGTGTTTACTGATGTAATTTATATGGTGCAACAACAAGTTAAAATCTATTAAGCCTGTGCTTACCGCAGGCCTTATTTCAGGTATCGAACTGAAAAAACATTCTGAAAGACTTTGAGACAGGGGATTCTGTTAGAGCTATTGAGGGAGCTGCGTCCAGCAGATGCTGGACGGGCTGTAATAAAGTGCCTCCAACTTGTCCCCGTCGCATACGATCATGAGAAACACTTGTTATTGCCACAGGATTGTTATTGTAAGTGTGTGGCAACTTTAAGCAAAGGCTCTTACAGATAAATATAACGTGTTTCTTACCTTTCTCGATGTACCAGTGACTGTTCTGATGAAGTGTTCCACTGCTCCGCCAGGCTGCGCTTTGTGCTGTTCACATCGTGAGAAAAGTCCATGAGCTGGGGGAGCTTTTTGTGCCCGCCGCTCGCTCCCTCCTCTCGGAGAAGAACCACGGTAAGTGGACATACATGGCCCCCACCTGTGAGCCCACCTTTCTCACACACACACACACACACACACACACACACACACACACACACACCGATTACCACCACTCTTCTCATTTGGCCCCAAGGTGTGTTGCACGGCGCCGTGGTGCTCATCATTGAGCTGTGTGAGCAGAATCCGGAGACCCTGGAGCGGTTCAGAAAGGTACGGCTAAACACACACACACACACACACACACACACGGGCGTGTGCATCTGATGAGTGAGGTGTCTCTGCGTGTATGATGTTGTGTGCTTTCAGACAGTGCCAGATCTGGTGCAGATCATGAAAGGTCTGGTCCTTTCAGGTTATTCCCCAGAGCACGACGTGGCGGGAATCAGCGACCCCTTCCTGCAGGTCAGTCTGGACCCGTGGGATCAAATCGCTGCATCGTATCGCACCATAATTTTGTTAAACAAAGCTGAATGCAATAAAACTTCAATAATATCAGACATCTTGTCTGCTGTAATGCATCATCTTTCTGAATCTGCTGCAACAATCAACCAATTTGATTTAATCTTCATGCAAACCACTTTCAAACACTCAAGATATGTTGACCTTTTCTTGTTTTAAATGGGTATGTATTGCTTATGAATTGTTTATATTGTACTTGCGTTCAGTTCACACAAACTTTTACGTTAATAAACCTGTGAGCCTTCCAACTCTGCGCCCACAGGTGCGCATCTTGAGGCTGCTGAGAATCCTCGGCCGCAACAACGAGGGAGCCAGTGACTCTATGAACGACTTGCTAGCTCAGGTATAATGTTTCCTTTTCACAACAACTGAATATGTTCTTTATTTTGATGTTCTTTTTAGTTATTTTAGGTCAAAATCAAGTTTTTCATCGCTGAAACAGAGTAATAGAATTTCCAATTTCTATTGATGTAACCTTTCTGTATATGTTTGTTTCATTATTTAGCTATCATGGGTATCCTTGCTCATGCTGATTTCTCCCACATTCTGCACAAACAAACATGTGTAACAAATCACTTGCCAGAATTTCTCCTTTGGAAAGATTTACCTGGAACTCAGAGTGAAAATCAGCAAATCTTAAAGCTTCAATCACTTCTGCAGCAGCCCCAAAAATTCTTTAGTCCCCGTTACAAATGAAGGCGTGCGTGTGCGATGCCGTACAGGTGGCGACCAACACCGACAGCACAAAGACGGTGGGCAACGCCGTGCTGTATGAGACGGTTCTCACGGTGCTGGACATCAAGTCGGAGAGCGGCCTCAGGGTGAGAGACCAGCAGCACTTCTCTCTGTGGTTAACAAGGTTACCTGGCTGCTGCCTCAATGCACACCTGTCTTCACTTGTGCTGCAGGTTCTGGCCGTGAACATCCTGGGAAGATTCCTCCTGAACAATGACAGGAACATTCGGTTGGTGCTGCTTTTTTTTCCTCCTGCGTCTCTTTCCCTTGACACCTCATCCCTCAATCCTCTCCTCCTCCCCGCCGGGCTCCTTTGACCTCTTTTCATTCCACGAGGCTGAGAGAGAGTGAGAGACCTCCCCAGCAGGCTGTTATCAGTCTGAGCCCACTAATCACTTTTCCTGGAGCCGTTCCTCTAAACTGTCGCTCTGTAAATGCGGATCTCGCAATTTTGGGGGGAGGGTGTATGTCATTATTCATCGGGCAGTGTGTAGATTGCAGGTTCCTCCGGGTTTTGACTTGCTGTTGTTTCTTGGAATCGGTGTTGTGGGGCTGGATGAGCTGGTGTGTTTTTTCTTTTTACCTGCAGGGCCCCGAGTGTGTCTGTGGCTGTTTGACAGTAACCTGACTGGTTTTAATCCTGCGAGAGCTGCCTGATAGATAACATCTCCCCTGTGCATACATGAATATTTGAACAGTCCGCGAGACATTTCAAGTGGAAAGATGAATTATTTATCTCTGAAAGTAGAAAACGTTTACACAGTTCCGACAGTTGCTCGTCATTTTGTTGTTACTGTTTATATTCTGCCATGCTTAACACTCTGAATCAAACTAACCGCAGTGATTTCAGCTCCTCACTGCCCTTCACAACATGACACCTTCCACATCCGCCTCCTATGTGCGTGTGCAGGTACATCGCCATGACGTCTCTTCAAAAGATTGTTGGCACGGACCACAATGCAGTGCAGCGCCACCGGGGAACCATAGTGGACTGCCTGAAGGACCAGGACGCGTCCGTCAAGCGGTAACTTCTTCCTTTTAACTCATCATACTTCTAAATAAAGCGTGAGCTTGTTACGATGAAGCAGCATTAGGACAAAACTAATGCAGCAGCCTTTGTTGTTTCTTTTGTAAAAGATCTCTTGTCTCCTGTCATAATCGATACACTTTGATGTCAACTGCATGTCAAATTCAAAGCCCTGCATGATGCCGTGAAAACATAAAGCACAAGTTTGATTTCATGCTTGCAAATGCTTAGCTGCACACTTTCACATAATCACCTGCCTGGCGATAATGTCGCTATTAAGGACAAAATCTGAAGATAGCTTCACACTGAGACCTCCACGGTTATTTCCAGCTCCACTAATCAGGAGGACAATAGAGCAATACTTAATTGATCGCTATGGGTAGGTTCTCCTCACATGGTTCTCAGAAAGTCTACACATCCAACGGCAACCTGCGGCCACTAACAGGTCAGTGGGTTGCTCAAGAGCTCGACCGCAGACGGGCTTCTATAACATGGGAGCGTTCAGCGGACGTGGATAGATGCAGAGAGATTTAACGTTTTGTGAACCCACGGAACTGCACCGTCCCGTCTGTTGAGCCCACACCGACCCTGGCTGCGTCTGTACAGGCAGAGCAGCAGTCTAAATTTAGATCTTGAAGTGAAAGGCAAATAGCAACAGGCTCACAGCTGTAGCGGCCTCGTCTTAAAGGGCCGGGACGTAGCCTACACTCAGACCAGAACCTCCAACATTAACCCTCCTTTGCCATCTCTCCAGCCGCGCGTTGGAGCTGTCCCTGGCGCTGGTGTCTGCCTCCAACATCCGCTCCATGATGAAGGAGCTGCTCCTCTTCCTCTCCTCCTGCCCCCCTGAGCTCAGGGCGCACGCCGCCAGCGGCATCTTCAACGCCGCCGAGAGGTGAGCGACGCTGACGCCACAGCGTGCACGCACAGCCATGCATGCATGGGAGGGCACATGGGCTCACATGCACGCAAATACATTCGATGTGACGCAACTGTTTGAAGTGTTCTAAGAGGATAAGAAAAAGGTCTCTGTGCTTGTGTGTGTGTGTGGCTCCATGTCCCTCTCTCTGTCTTCGCTCTGTCTCTTTAAGTGGCCCTGAGACAATGATTAGTCCTGTGTTTCTGCTCTACACACTTTACTTCATTGCACTTTGTTTCTGTGGATGGATTTGCAGATGTATTTGTGCGCGTGTGTGTGTGTTTGTCAGTCTGACTCAACGTTAAGCACCACTGAGAGTGTGTGTGTGTGTGTGTGTCTCTGTCTCTGTCAGGTATGCTCCCTCCCAGCGCTGGCACATTGACACCATGCTGCATGTCCTCATCACGGTAAATACCGCTTCGCCCCCCCCCCCCCACGACTCACTGTAGGTTGTATCCTGCCGTCATGAACGTGGGTTAGCGTAGCTATGCTGTGAGACACCTTACTGCATTCATATGGACAACGTATTTAGGGGTGAAATGCCCCTGCTCCTGAAGGCCTTTTAGCCTGTGCTAATGCCTCCATTTGTTACCCCCCCCCCCCCTTTTCATTTTGTGCTCCACTAGATTAAGGGAAAAACTGATATTGGTGTAAGAGCTAATGCTATGGGTAATCCTTTTAACTGACGGACGGAGTGTATCGAGAGGGCAACGGAGGAGATGTGGCCAAAAGCTTAAACCATGTCAATGAATGTTCTTTATAATGTAAACAAACTGTGAAGGAAGCCTCCGAGTGAGGTCATTGTGTCGGGAAGGAAATGTAGGGCGACCCTAATACTTGGGCCAGCTGTCTAGCTAATGGAGTATTGTGTGTGTGTGTGTGTGTGTGTGTGTGTGTGTGTGTGTGTGCACGTGTTTTATTCACTGTGATTTCCACTCTGCCAGGCAGGGGGCGACGTGAGGGACGAGACTGTGCCCAACTTGATCCAGCTCATCACCAACGCCTCCGAGCTGCACTGTTACACCGTCCACAAGCTGTACCGCGCTCTGCTCTTGGACATCTCTCAGGTGTGTGTGTGTGTGTGTGTGTGTGTGTGTGTGTGTGTGTGTCTCAGCACATAGAAGTTTAAGGAAGATCAGTTTGTTGGTCAAAAAATAAAAACTTCTGGTCATTCACTGATCACTCCCTGATCATTAAAGGCTATCTTTAAATGTACCCTAACTTTGTTTTTCCCTGAGAGGCAGCTTGTGTCCTGATGCGACCAGGTTTATTTTTGGAACACAGTCGAGCGAGCAGCCCATGTGCTCATCTGCAGTGTCGTGCAGTTTCTGTCGTCCCGCTGACCACCCGGCCAATCCCTTTTTTTCCTAGTTGTGTGAGTCTAACATTTTTGTCTGCAGCAATCGCTGGTGCAGGTGGCGTGCTGGTGCATTGGAGAGTACGGAGACCTGCTGCTAAAAGGAGATTGTCAGGAGACTGAGCCTGTTCAGGTACCAACACAGTTTCATAGAATTATTCAATATCAAACACGTGACGGTCCAAATACCGATGGAACAATTAGATGCTGCGGTCCCTCTAAAATGCAGGGGATGAATCATCGGCTAAATGAACACTTGTGTCCTGAGTTGTGGTTTAATAAAAATAACAGATAAATGAACATGTAGTGACGCCGTCTCTCGTTCAGGTCACCGAGGATGACGCCCTGGACGCCTTGGAAACGGTTCTACAGTCGCACATGTCGTCGCCGGCAACCAGAGGCTTCGCTCTCACCGCCACCATGAAACTGAGCACGCGCATCACTGATAACGTGGAGTAAGAAAACACCAGCGTATAAGGCTGAAAGCTCAGGACCAGGCCGCTGTGGCCGGTTTAAAGCCAGATGTATTCATTTCATTTTAGTGTGGGTCTCTCATACGAGTTTCAGCCGAGATTCGTGTCTCAGAATTTCCCTAACTGCTTGTCTCCCCCCCTCCTGCCAGTCGCATCAGAAGCATCGTCAGCATCTATGGCAGCTGTATAGATGTGGAGCTCCAGCAGAGGGCAGTTGAATACAATGCGCTGTTCAGAAAATATGACCACATGAGGTATGCAATGAAGCGATCAACTGGACTCATATATTGTGTTTCTGTTTTGGTAGAGCTGTTTTTGTGTACGTCGTGATCTGTCTACAAATGATGGTGGTAGCAGGTCCTTTGGTTTGTGGACATAATGGGCTGAGAGGTTCCCTCTCTCTGCAGGGCAGCAGTGCTGGAGAGGATGCCTGTGATCGAGAAGAACTCCCCGGGTCACACCAACGGGGAGTCGACCGGGGAGGCCGTCAAGGACGTCCCGACAGCCAAAATGAAGCAGGGAGAGCCACTGCTGCTCCAGCAGCCCGCTAACCAGGTACGCCATGTTGTGTGACTGCGGCCTAGTGAAGACCGGTCTGACCACCCTGTCTAGGTTTGCCATCTCCATATCTGTGTCCGACCTCTTCTCGCCGGAAGACCAATTGATTTGCAGGATTCCCCCAATAACTTTTCAAGCATCATGAATTCAGGCTCCCAGCTGTGTTATGGGATTAATGATTATGAAGCAGTGCATCAGCACCTCTCCTCTGGCAAAACTCTAGTTCGCTAAGTGCTGGCTTAAAACTGAAAGCCTCTGGACCTGGTTCAGTGTACCGGCCTCGTGTTTTCTCAGCTACCCGTTTCGCAATAACATGGAACTGTTTCCCTCGCAGCTTACTCCCAGTAGAGAACCAGTGAATGCAGAATACCGAAAAGAAACTACATCCTGTTGCAAGTTGCCATATGCAAGCCAACATGCTTTTCTAGCTATTCTGACCCTCATTTCCTTGCACTGCAGATATATGAGCAAAAAGATCAAAGTTCAAGGCACTGTGTTTTTTCTAGTTTACCGTTCAGAGATGCGTGTATTCAAATACTGTTCCCACAGCCTTAGTGTCCTTTCAGCATTCGGTTTGAATATGCAGAGCAATGTGTTCTCATTTCCTCCCCCTGTGTGTGTGTGTGTGTGTGTGTGTTTTCCAGGTGTGTGACCTCTTGGACCTCCTGGGAGGTTCTGAGGAGACTCTGCAGCCCGGCCCAGCAGTCGATTGTTTAGTGTCCGGCCTGTCCGTTCACGCAGCCGGCACTGCCGGAGGAGACCTCCTGGATCTGCTGGGAGGGTTTGAGCCTGCAGAGCTCTCACCAGGTGAGCCCCTCAGCGTGACACACACACACACACACACACACTAGTTTAGGCCGACAGAGACCACAAAGAGGAAATGATTTTGAAGATGAAACAAAGTTTGTTCACTGCATCAAGTTCACTGCATAGATAATCTCCTGAAATATACCCAGTGATTGATTTTATTGGTTAATTTAAACTAATTCACTACTTTGAAACGCTTGTTTTTCCACAGCTCCCCAAGTGCTGGCGTACGACAAAGGGGGCGTGACTCTCACACTTAGCTGTGAGAAGCAGTCCGACACGGGCCTGACCGTCACACTAACGGCCTCCAACTCCAGCGACTCAGACCTCAGCAGCTTCACCCTGCAGGCGGCGGTGCCCAAGGTCCGCCTCACTTCCTGTGGCAAAACACGCCGACGACTTTCACACGTCAGAAATAGACGCGCGCATGTTTGACAGGAGGCGAGTTGTACAGACGTCAGACAGGACCACAGCCACTTCACAGCAACCGATGTTTCCGTTTAACGAGTGTTAACTGGCGACGCCTAGTCGAACGCGTCAGCGGTGGCTCATTCCGCTTATGTGGGTGTGTATTTAAAACCGATGGAAGGCTTTACTGAAGAACCACAAGTTCTCCAGGCGTTTCCAACACAAACCGAGACACGTCTGTAGCTACAAGCTATTCAACATGTTAACTTGCACTGGACAGGTCAGACAAGGCTTGTGTTCTTAGCGTCCGTTTCGACCTATGTGTATGTATGTGTGTATATATGTGTGTGTATATATATTATATATATATAATATACATATACACACACACACATATACGGCTTAATTCATTTTATCCACTCACTTAAGCACAGATCTGTAAAGTCCATTTGTTTATCCCCTCACACAACTTGACAAGCTCTTTACAGACTAAAAGGGTCTATAGGTTTTCTCACCAGCTCACAAAAGCAAACAAGCATTTACTGAAAGAATCCTGCAGCTCGTGGCAGAATATCATTTATTTTAATTAAACTTTAGTAGCAGAGTGCACATCAGTGCAGCAACAGGCGTGAACAGCATGCATGGACGGGTTGTGGTGCTTCAAACTTCAACGTTCCATTTGATTCCCCTCCCCCCAGAGTGTCCAGTTACACATGAAGGCTCCCAGTGGGGACTCTCTTCCTGCCAGAGGCACAGCTAAGGTGACCCAGATGGTGGTCCTCAACAACCCAAACAAGGTGGGTTACACACACACACACACACACACACACACACACACACATGTTTCTGGAGTAAAGGATGGATACATTTGGGAAATTGGAACACAAGTCTCTTTACACTTCGTAATTGGCAAAAACTCATTAACTAGAGTGTGCGTGGCGCCCCGTCCTCGTTGAAGCAGAGTCAGTTCTAGCCGCATCGCATCACTAAATCCTCGTCCCTCCTCCAGGTGAACCTGAAGATGAGGGTCCGTGTGTCTTACACGCGCCAAGGATCGCCCTTCCAGGACACAGTCCAGATCGACTCCTTTCCGGGACTCGATGCTGCCGGCCAATGACGGCAGACATTCACTCCGACGGGACTATGGCGACAGTCTGTGGATGAGTAGCCACGCGTCACCCCTCCCTCTCTGATGGAAAGCTCTTTGCTTTCACACCCTTGACACTGCTGCCTCTGAAAGACCTGATTTTGTTTCTACGGCTGAATAAGACTTTTCCCCTGCTCTCCAGTCCCAATTGTAAATGTGACTGATAGTGTAATTCAATACTGCACGAGTTTGGAATATTCCCCTTATAATATACTAAAAAAAGTCAATTAGTTTTTTGCCCGAAGGTAATTTTTTCCTTTACAAACCTACTCCAGTTGCAGTTGTTTCACCTCATGGGTTTGTAGTGTTACATGACTGCTCTGTCAGTGCGCATCACTAGATGCTCGGTCCTCCTGTAGCACTCCTGTTTATTCCCTTTTTAAAGGAGAGTCCTTTACTGAACATTTGCCTTTACCAACCTTACCTTGTTGACAAGCAGCTAATCACTTACTAATGAGCCATTACAATTAGAAAATGCTCCGACCCGGAACAATTGACTTCACCAGGAAACGCCGTGACAGGAATTTGAGATTGACTAAAGCAGGATCTTAAACACAACCTCATGTGTTGCATCTTTTTCGTCCTGCCTCATTCAGCCGAACTCTCCGGATTAGTTTTCCTGTGCCTTTCATCCCCTCAAGCCCTGAGGTTCCCACGCCCCCATGTACAAAACAAAAGCAACTCCATTTAATTTTAGAAATGTTTTTGAACACTAGCAATGTAGGAATAGAAACATGTCTCCATTATTACCATTTAAGCATGCCTTTGCCTCCCACTATCCCCATCTACTGTTTACAAAGGGTCTGGAGTGATTTTATCTTCTGAAGATTGTGTTTAGTGATACAAGATGTATATTTCAGATTAGTACGCAAGCACAATTAGATAAGATTCTTTCCAAGGACGTAATACACACCGTTGTCAGATGGGACACTGCGTCGCCTCAGTAACCCGACGGCTCGGCCCGTGATTACGAGCGCCTGCTAAAAACCCTCCTGGATGTCGGCCATGGTGCTCTAAACGGATGCTTGTCTCTACCACTACCTTAACTAACAAGGTGTATTCAATCAGTTATGTCAATTGTCTTAATCTTCTGTTTCGCCTCCTTTTCTAAATAAATCAAAATTCACTTTTTAGAATCCTCAGCAGCATTTTGTGTGCGTTTGTGTGTTGGAGAACAAAGCTTCACTCAATTTCAGTATTTATTCACAAACAAATAGACCACAGAGTGTCTCAATTGGCATGGGGGCCTGCATCAACTCAGAAAGACACTGTGGGTTTACAAAAAAAACATCTACAAAAGGAATTAGAACGTCCTTTTTTTCTTAATTTTTGTTGTTTTTTTCTCTGCGACGGTCAGGGAGCGTGTGATTTCAAATCTCGGCACTCAGCTGGCCCCAACAGCGACTCATGACAACAAGGAGCAGCGTGTGTCTGGCCTGCGCGGCCTCGAGCCGCCTCGTAGCGCCAACACAAGGTGGAGCACGGAGCCGCCCTGGATCTTGTAGTCTGCAGCAGTCTTCTCATCGTTCCTGAGTGAGAGAAAGAGATGGATGACAAACTGCATCTTGCAGCAACTACGGAGCAAAAGTGTTGGCCATGTAGGGGAACTCACATCTGTTTGCCGCTGTAGATGAGTCTCTGTTGCTGTGGGGGGATTCCTTCCTTCTCCTCCACCCTTTCTTTAATTCGCTCCACCTTCATTTACACAAAGAAAGATGACTTAGAGAGGATACGGTGCCTTTAGAGTCAACAGCACCTTTTACCATCTAATAGCGATAATTTCTCACCTTGTCTGTCGGCTCAATGTCGATCTCTATTTCTTTTCCTGTGAGAGTCTGAAACAAAATTACACAATCATGTAGTTTGGTGTCTGAACACATGAGAAAGAAGAATTCACGAGAAAAAAACGGCCGTGTCCTTTTTTATTTGTGTTGGGTCACATCATTTTATGTAACACTATATCAGGGGGGAGAGTGAAATAAACCAACAGTACGAACCCAGTATCTCGTTAAAGGTCTGGTTTCGTGAGACCAGACACCCACATATAATGTCTAGTAATATCCTCACAGTGGGCGACTTGGATTCAGAAAATGATCGGCAGTTCTCTCCCTGTGAGCATTTTTTGAAAAGTCTATTCGTAGACGTTCACGTATAGACCAGTTTTCAACAGGATTCATAATATCGGTGGTAAAATTACAAATGTGGACGTACTTTCTTTTTAAACATCTAAAATACTGATATAGCACAAAGTAGAGGACGAAATATTACCGTAAACAAATCTCGTTGAAATGTGGTCTGAACATAGACGTATTTTCAACGTCTACGAATAGACAGTCTTTTTCTGGTCTTTTCAATCAAAAGACGTCGCGGCATAAAACAAGCTACGTGTAAATTAGGATATAATAAATGACCCCCTCTCGGTATAAACTAAATTAACGTTTTCGAGCCGGTGACTGGCGTTAGCAAACAGCAGCTGGGAGGAAGCGGAGACGCGCTAGCGTGGAGCAAACTATGGCCTTACCTTAACTTTGATCAGCATCTTGAATAACTAATTCAATACAATTCCAAATTATATGAAATGTCTCTGTTGACAAAAACACTAGACGTATCGGCGTTTTACAACCTGCTCTTCTCCGGCTGACTCTCACGTACTTCCTGTGTTCACAGCTAACCCCTCCGGGCATGACAGCGTCCAACCGAACGAAAAGATGGTTCCGGCCTTACGCAGAAATAGCGAAACGAGCTATAATAAGTCACAGAAGCTTTCATGTGGACACAAATATTTACATCATTGACTTATCAAAAAATATCAATATCTGATCAAGTGGCAAGCTATAAAAAATGAAATTTGAACTCCAATAGACCTAAAAGTTCTTGGATCATTATAAGGTTTAAATATTTGAATGGTGCAGTTGATCTAGGTGGTTAAAATTCACATTATTTTATGTCTAATATAGCTAACTTATGAAGCAAGTAACAACCAATTCAAATAATACATACTAATAACAATATTTTCCTCTGAATACATTGCATAATAGAGGTGTAGACTAAAATGAGTGCATGTATATATAAATGTTTTTAATTGCTATATGATCAAATTCACCTAACGTGAGTTACATTTGTCCAAAATGAATATTCTACAGTAGAAATGGAACTGTGAGAACATACAGAAACTCCACAGTATAAGTTGACGCTGACCAACTGACACCTCGCTCTCACACAGGTGTTAATCATTCAACTCATTTGACAGGAAGTATACAAATAGTGTCCGTTCCGCCAAGCTCAGGACAATTCAGTCATGGTGGCTATTCTGTGCCTAGGTGTGATACTCTTGGTGGCCTACGCAAAAGCTGTTGCTAGTTCAGGTATTCTTTGCGCGTAAAAATGTGTCAACCTTCCGGTAGTTGTTCATGAATTAAAACGTGAATCATGTTGTTTGTTTGCAGACATCAAAGTTGTCTGTGGAAAAGACTTCATAAGAATCAAATGGAAGATCAGTGCGGAGTTGGTGCCGAATGCCGCCCGTCTCTTCCTTGGAACCTGCATGGCTACTACTTTGAATGTGCTGCCTAGTGGAGAGGGGGAAGTCTACTTCAACCAAAAATTAGCTGACTGCCAATTTCAAAGATTGGTAATTCAAAAGCTCTATTCAACTAAAATTCCTGCCTCTCAAATGTCTCAATGAGCTGTCTTCCTACAGATAACACGAAAATATGTCACCTTCGCAAACGAGATGACTTACAGGCCAGAGCCGAGGTCCAAACCAGCTGCCTTTGTGCATGCCGTCCAGTGTGTTTATTTAAGGTGGCAGTATCTTTACTTTATTACTGAATAAAATTCCACTTTTAAATGCTGCAACGTTTAAGTTGAAAAATTTCTCCTGTTCTAATTCAGACCCCCAGGAATAGTTCCATCTTCCCTGAACCCTGGATACGGTGTTTCTGAAGGCCGAGGCAATCTAGTGTTCCACATGGCTCTGCTCGACGGTGAGTTCTGGTACTACAAAATGCTGACTTGGTCCACTCGCAGGGCCGCTCTCAACTTTATAGTTTCCCTACAGAGAAGCTATCAAGCGTAGCAAAGTCCAATGTTATCACCCTGGGTGCTCTACTGCCAATCTGGGCAACAGTGGAGCAGAAGTCCCATCAACCCTTGCTGTTGCTCATGGAGGAATGCGTGGCGACCTCTACACCAGAGCTGCATGCTGGTAGCGCCGTACACCCCATCATAGGCAATAAAGGGTGGGGAGCATGGAGTTAGTCTTTTTTTTTTTTTTTTCTTTAATGACTTTTCTAGGTTTAAAGACTTGCTGCTAATCTGCAACATTTACATTTCTTCAGGTGTCTTCTGGAAAGCATGACTGAGAACTCTCTGTTCCTTCCTCGCTACCAGACGTCTGCAGTGACCCTTGTCCTGCAAGCCTTCCAGTTGGGTCACGGAGAGGAGGTGAGTGTTGAAACTGCCATAAGGAATGTTTTTAGTAAATTCATATTTTGTAACTTAATCTTTGCAGTGTCATGTGCTCCTCAGGTGTACATTCATTGTAAACTGGTCGCATGGGATCCTGACGCTCTTGATGAAACTAATAAAGCCTGCCATTATAAGAAGGAAAGTATGAGGTAATGACTTTAAAATAAAGATTACCTCTTGCATTTAAAACTGCTAATCAGAGGAGAAAATGTTAATCCATTTAATTGACTTACCAGCTTTATCCATCTGAACTTTAATAGTCAACTCCCTGCTGATACAATGCCCCTCCACGATTGTGCCTTTTCTAGGTGGGAACTGCTCGACGACCCCTCGAACAGCTCCATCTGTAGTTGCTGTGACTCCACCTGTGCATCCCGCTTCAAAAGAGGAGTTGAACTGGGTATCACTATTCTGCCAAACCTGATGTTTGATATACCTCATTCTAAAATATAATTTTTTTTTCATCAGAAATTTTAACCTTTCATTTGTCAGACCACGGCTTCAGTCACTTTTCTGTGTTGGGACCCCTGATCATAATGGATCCGTCTGACTCAAAGGCCAACATGTCTATGGAGTCTGTGCCTGCCCCTTGAGCCATAAAAATGTAAGGTCTTTGTTTGGAAACTGGAACTTTGGCTTAAACTAAAGGACTAAATCTCTGTTCTCTCTAGGAGTCCCAGTCCAAACTGACGCAGACTTGGTGGTCCTGCTTGACAAACAGATGGCTGTGGCCTCGGCCAATGTGACAGTACACTTTACATGATCTCAGCTTGAACTGTTTGCAGATTGTCAAATGTCATCATAAACAGTGTATACAAATAAACCAGTTGCAAACCCTACTCAGAATCTCTACTTTTTTTTTTTTTTTTCCCTGTGTCATCACACGATAAAATGGTACTGACTAAGGTTACTGCAGATGTCCTGATGTGGCAAACGTCATCTTGGACACATGCGTCTTATAATTATGGTCCATACCCTACATTTGGTTTGCTACAACAGGTCATTTAGCTGACTCTTTTATCCATTTTTGCCCACGGAGCAATTGGGGGTTAGGTGTCTTTTCTCAGGGACACTTCGACGTGGGGCAGCCGGGGCTCAAACCACCAACCCTGCAGTTCCTGGTGCCCCCTCTACCCCTGCGCCACGACAACCCCACCTAGCTCTTGCAAGATGCCCAACTCTCAATGAATTTTGATTTTAGGCTCAAGTATCCGTTTTCCCTCTCATACTTAAGTCAGACCTTTCTTCATGAAGTACTCTAGAGTATTTAGCAACTGATTTTGAACACACTCTTCCTCAAACTAAATACCTGTTACTTCCTTCAGCGCTTAGTGTATTGTATCAGAAATTTCAATAGATAATTCACAAACCTGAAACGACCCCACTCTACATTGTCAGATTTAGGCCTCTTTAATCTGCAGGTGTTTTCTAAATTTGGTGTCATTAGATATATCAATTCCTATGAGAATTACTTGGTTTGGGTCTTATTTTAAACTTTGTTAGTAACGAGGTTACTTTGTGGCTGTTCACGCTTAAGTTACTCTACAATGAAATTCATAGTTTTCTATGATTTCCTTTCACATAGCTGCAGTACTGAAACAGTAAAAAAGATAAGTGTGATACATGTTTAAATGTATATGTGAAGTCTTTTATGTGTCAAGAGAAAATCTTTCCGCCAAATAAAACACCTGCTCTCGTGCAGCTGATCAAGCTCCATCTAAGTGAAACACATCTGTGTAATGAGCTGCAATCGGTCCGATGGCCTCTGCACCTGAGACTGTTGACACACACCAGGTGAAAGAGGTTTTCTTGGTGAATGTTCCCCGGTAACAAGGAATAAAAACTCTCACAGTGCCAGGAGCAAGCATCCAGTCATGATGGCTTTCTTTTGGCAACGAGCAGTGGTTTTGAGCCTGGCTGCTGCCATGTTGGTCTATGCAGGTAATGATGTAACAAAGTGGTGGATGAAGGTATGTGATTTGATTCCTCAGAAAGAACGAGTTTGAGTTCCTTGTGTTTTTCCCCTTTCCAGACATGAAGCTGGACTGCAGGCCCGACTCGGTGACGGTGGTGTGGACAGAGGGCCGATCCCAGGCTGATCTCTCGCTCTTCCGTCTGGGAAGCTGCTTCCCCACCAGCTTCTCGGCCACCCAGGCTGTTTTCAGAGTGGATCTCAATGACTGTAACTTCAGGAGACTTGTGCGTAGAACCTTCTTTAATATAACCCTTCAAACCGCGGGTCTGTTTCTTGCGGCTCATTGACATTCGTCTCTCTAAGGTAACTGGTGATTACTTGATGTACAGCAATGACCTGACCTACGGTTCTTCTGACTCTCAATCTCCGGCCTTCACTCATCCTGTTGTCTGTGCCTTTGCAAGGTGGGTGTTTATTCTACCACATTGACTGTTTAGTAAAATGGCAGCAGTTGCTTAATTGGTTTGCTTTTTTTGTTGCAGGCCGAAAGACTGGTACCCCATGATTTATGACCCTGTGTTCAGTACACACGGTGTGGGTCATCTAGTGTTCCACATTGGCCTCATGAATGGTGGGTTTAAAGTAAGACCGTACTGTATATGGTGGTTCTTAGGGTGATGTGTAACAGAATGACACTCCTTTACTGCTGTAGATGACTTCTCGGGCCCCGCTGAGTCCACTACCTTCGCTCTAGGCTCTTTTATCCCAATCATGGCCAGCGTGTCACAGAAAACCCATCAGCCCTTGCTTCTGCTTCTTGAGGAATGCGTAGCAGCGACCACACCGGAGCTGCAGCCCGACAGCCCTTCGTACCCGATAATCGGCAATAAGGGGTAATCGTGTATCACCCAATTATTCTTTTCATGACGTCCAGAACTTGAATGTGAAACCTCACTTTATTTTCTCCACTTCCAGATGTCTTGTGGACAGCAGGATGTCTGGCTCCAAATTTGAACCAAGGCAGAAGTCATCAGAGCTCCAACTATCCCTTCAGGCTTTTAGGTTTGGTCTTGGTCAAGAGGTAACAGTAAATTGTGCAGGTTTTAGTTTCAGGGCTTTATTGTCAAAACTTGAAGCCAACTCTGCTTTACAACCTCCGTCCTCAGGTGTTCATCCACTGTAAACTTGTGGCTTGGGACCCCAACGGTCTTGACAGCACCAAGAAGGCCTGCCACTACGTCAAAGAGCATGGGTAACAACGTCTAAATGATCGATTATTTGTTTGGTCAGTATAGTACTGCTATGCTGGCGACTAATTGAGTGCCTCTTCTCAATCATGAACTCAGCTGGGAGCTGCTGGACAACTACGCATACAGCACTCTCTGTGACTGCTGTGACTCTGACTGCAAGTCCAGGAGGACCAGGAGTATAGAATCAGGTACTTTACTTCTGACATGTTAACTTTGTCTAGTTTTGATGTGAACTTGAACTGTTTTCAAACAGGGACTCGTGGAGTGGCACAAAAAGCAGTCCTTGGACCACTTACCATTACTGATGCGACTTCTTGAAGTTCTCTTAGGGTAATTTTCATTCCACATTGTGCTAAACATTTATCCTTTTAAACAACGTAACACTTTCTTGTATTCAACAGGACTGGATTCATGTTGCAACTTCACTCCGAATTGTATATTTATTTGGACTCTTCAAGGCGTAATGCTCTTTCCTGTTCAGATTCTAATGAAGTCATTAAAGATGTAACTTTTATGCTCATGTCCGTGTCTTTAATGGTTGACATTATTATTTTTTAATTTGATAATCGCTTGCTCTCAGCCGACGTGTTTGACATGCTATCTGTTCAGCAACTTGCTACAGAATGGGTTTAACCTAGACTTTTATAGACCGCTGAATAATTCTCCAACTATTTATATAAACCCGACTTGAAGGATATATTTCACTACCTGTCCTGGAGTACAAGAATATCATGTCTTAAACGGTGCAGTGAATTTTTATATCTTTGATTAAAATCTTTTTTTTTTTAATGAGTCCTATCCTTCAACCTATGGCTTTTTCACCTTGATGTTATCCCTGCACTTGATCCAGGTAGTTGTAGGCCTTTGAAATCCCTGACTATAGTGACCACTAATTTATTGGAAAAGCTCAGTAAGATTTCATACTGACTGCGATGTTAACCAGTCTTTAACAGTTTGTTAGCTAATCGTCTTGCTTTCTTGGAAACAATGTGGGGTTTGCAAATTGTGCCTCCTTTGCTCTTTTAGTTTATATTACTGGGCAGTAGTTTCCAAACTGGGGGAAAACATAGGGTTGGTGATGAAGCCACAACCCCGAACACACAGCCATGGTAAATAAGAACCAAGCGAAACAGACCGGACTTGACATTGTTTTTTTTAACCACAGCCCCCCCCCGAGCGCGTCAGAAGTTGCAAACGGATCAGCACATTGGCGTGGGAGACGTGCAGCATCAGAAAGACACTAAGCGACAAACTGTTTGAAAAACTTCCTGTTAAGTGTTTTTGCACTCTTCCAACTTCATTTTTAATTAAATTTATTTTGCTTTTCCACTGAAGTTTTAATGTAAACAAGGTGTTGGTACATTATATTAAATCACTTTATAAAGTTTATGCAGTTCATTTAAAACAATGGAACAATGCTATTTGGGAGACTGTTTGAGGGCGATCTCACAATGTCACATCCTCAAAGGAAGCTCAGACAAAAAGTTTTAACCACTGGTAATGTATTCTTTTACGATTTTGTTCGTGGATGACTGTTTTCTCTAATTCAAATTGTAATTATGGATGCTGATACTTTAGTTGCCTATGCTACACGGTTCAAATTAAACCGACTTCGAATATAAAGGATTTATTTTTTGTGGCAGAAAATCATACCATAATGTATCAAATTCTAATTGAATCCGTGGTTGCCTTGTGATTTCTACAAAATACCAGAGATCGTGAGTTTAAATTGAAGTAAACATTGTGTTAGTAGAAAACTCCACTAATCTACTGGAATTATAAAGGTTAGACATATTTTCCAGCTTCTCTGAAAAGACTTCTCGTCCCCCAGACTTGCTATCCCATCGAAGTCAAAGCTCTTTTCTGCTTCTCTAGTCCAGAAATTGCAGATTCACACGTGTGACATCGATACTTTTCAAATATGTGTTTTTACAGGATACTTTAGGTGAGGGGAGAATTCCTGATCACTTTAGAGACTACTTCCAAACCAATTCAGAGGTTGACTTGTATCTAACTCTGCAATCTTCAGATCTCCTCCAAAAGCACCTATGAGCAGAGGTCAAATATCAATACGATTTTGGGGAAACAAATTCTGTAAAAGCTTTTCCCACATGACCAAAACATGTTCCTTGAATAAAACATCCCATCAAGTGTTGAACATTAATTGCTGGTTTGTATTTGTCATGTAATCCTCTTTTATGGTTTCTTGCCATACTCACAAGCCCTTATTCTGCTTTATCTCACAAGCATATTATACTCCAACACATTTACATGAACATTCTTTGTAAAGAGTGCTATTATTGTCATCTATCACATCGCTTAGAAATATTTCAGGTCATCATAGCTTATGAGTATTCATTTCATATTCTGTAGAATATTGTGATATTTAAATATTGTTTAGGTTTAAAATAAGCCGAGTAGGTTTTCTGCCTGGGAATTTATTTTATCTTTAGTACGCTTGTTTATTAAATTGTGTAAATAGATACAACTCTAAATGTATCTACACAAACATTAAAATCACCCACAATAAATACTTATTTGCCTTCAAGTTAACAACTGAGAAAATTCCACAAGACAGTCCACATATTCCGTACAAATGGGTGATTGTGTTTGATGTGCAGTCAAATGTACCACATTACATTACATTACAGGTCATTTAGCAGACGCTTTTATCCAAAGCGACTTACATTACACTTTAAACCCATGGCTTATTCACATTATTTGCCTGGGGAGCAATTAGGGGTTAGGTGTCTTGCTCAGGGACACTTCGACATGGAACATGGGGCAGCCTGGACTCAAACCACCAACCTTGTGCTTCCCAGCACACCTTCTCTAACCCCTGCGCCACGACGACCCCCCCATCTATGAAGAGGGCAGTTTCTGCAGGTGGAAAGTCAGTAGCTGTCCCACCTTGAATCCGTTCCATCACAGGCCTCCCTTGGTTTAACACAATGGCCAATTCCTCTGCTGGGTTGAAACCTGGTGCTGGTGCTGGTGCCCCCCCTAGTGCCAGACAAATGAGCCTTCTTCTTAACTGCTAAAATCAGTTTCAATAAAATATGTGGGCAGGCATCTTGTAAGTAATTTCTACACCATTTGCAAACTGTTAAGACCAGCTTGCAAAATGATTTTATATTTTATCGTGACCTGTTGGCAGGATATTTTTTCTCCAGTCTTGTTTGTTCTGTATGAACATTATTTGTAGAAAGATATTTGACAATGCTTATAGAGAACTTTCCTGTAAGTAGACAGTTTCAAATCCTTCCGCATTCAGTCGGTCTGCAATTGTTTGCCAGGCCTTTTCTCTGTTTAATTACAGCTGCAGTTTTGCACATTATATGCTTCACCTCCTCATAAGTTTCCATGATCAGTTGCTGCTCAGCGGGTTAACGATATGCAGCGAGCGTCTTCTCCATTTCTTCTCCATCTGTGATCGATACCGTGTGCACCTGGATTGATTTAGCTTCACCTTCTCATCGTGGCTTGGCAAACGTGCAACCGATAAAGCTGCGACGAGCGGATCACACTAAGTCAAGCGGCGCCTTTTCACTTATCCTGGATTTTTTATTGTACTTTTGTGCAATACCCCCCCGGAATCAGGAAACATTTATTACCAAAATATGTCAGACATACAAGGAATTTGACTTGGCGATTGGTGCAGCAGACAGTTATACAAAGGACAACAAGACAGATAAGACGACATAGTGCAAGAGGTATAAAATAAAATACAATGCTATGGGTTAGTATATAAGGATATGTGTTAGTTTAAAAATAAAGGAATAATAGTTTTTAAAAAAAAGAACAGAAAGTGACACGGGAAAGGGACAAGTGTATGTGCATGTGGAGTGTGAAGGGAGTGACCGGTGGGATGACTGAGTCAGTCAGTGGGAGACCCGGCTCTGTTGATGAGCCCGACTGCTCACGTTGTTGTGTCAGTTGTTGGTTGTTATAGATAGTGGTAAGTAGTTTCAGGTTGTTTAGTTACGTTGCACTATGAAACATTTTAAGATTGTTTTATGCATAAAGAGAAAATCTTTCCACAAAACCTGCTCACGTGCAGCTGATCAAGCTCCATCTAAGTGAAACACATCTCTGTAATGAGCTGCAATCGGTCCGATGGCCTCTGCACCTGAGACTGTTGACACACACCAGGTGAAAGAGGTTTTCTTGATCAATGTTCCCTGTTACAAGGAATAAAAACCCCTCACAGTGCCAGGAGCAAGCATCCAGTCATGATGGCTTTCTTTTGGCAACGAGCAGTGGTTTTGAGCCTGGCTGCTGCCATGTTGGTCTATGCAGGTAATGATGTAACAAAGTGGTGGATGAAGGTATGTGATTTGATTCCTCAGAAAGAACGAGTTTGAGTTCCTTGTGTTTTTCCCCTTTCCAGACATGAAGCTGGACTGCAGGCCCGACTCGGTGACGGTGGTGTGGACAGAGGGCCGATCCCAGGCTGATCTCTCGCTCTTCCGTCTGGGAAGCTGCTTCCCCACCAGCTTCTCGGCCACCCAGGCTGTTTTCAGAGTGGATCTCAATGACTGTAACTTCAGGAGACTTGTGCGTAGAACCTTCTTTAATATAACCCTTCAAACCGCGGGTCTGTTTCTTGCGGCGCATTGACATTCGTCTCTCTAAGGTAACTGGTGATTACTTGATGTACAGCAATGACCTGACCTACGGTTCTTCTGACTCTCAATCTCCGGCCTTCACTCATCCTGTTGTCTGTGCCTTTGCAAGGTGGGTGTTTATTCTACCACATTGACTGTTTAGTAAAATGGCAGCAGTTGCTTAATTGGTTTGCTTTTTTTGTTGCAGGCCGAAAGACTGGTACCCCATGATTTATGACCCTGTGTTCAGTACACACGGTGTGGGTCATCTAGTGTTCCACATTGGCCTC
Source organism: Gasterosteus aculeatus (assembly GCF_964276395.1). Taxonomy (NCBI): domain Eukaryota; kingdom Metazoa; phylum Chordata; class Actinopteri; order Perciformes; family Gasterosteidae; genus Gasterosteus; species Gasterosteus aculeatus. Next base: position 3,061,163 of record NC_135690.1, on the reverse strand, counting down.
ATGAATGGTGGGTTTAAAGTAAGACCGTACTGTATATGGTGGTTCTTAGGGTGATGTGTAACAGAATGACACTCCTTTACTGCTGTAGATGACTTCTCGGGCCCCGCTGAGTCCACTACCTTCGCTCTAGGCTCTTTTATCCCAATCATGGCCAGCGTGTCACAGAAAACCCATCAGCCCTTGCTTCTGCTTCTTGAGGAATGCGTAGCAGCGACCACACCGGAGCTGCAGCCCGACAGCCCTTCGTACCCGATAATCGGCAATAAGGGGTAATCGTGTATCACCCAATTATTCTTTTCATGACGTCCAGAACTTGAATGTGAAACCTCACTTTATTTTCTCCACTTCCAGATGTCTTGTGGACAGCAGGATGTCTGGCTCCAAATTTGAACCAAGGCAGAAGTCATCAGAGCTCCAACTATCCCTTCAGGCTTTTAGGTTTGGTCTTGGTCAAGAGGTAACAGTAAATTGTGCAGGTTTTAGTTTCAGGGCTTTATTGTCAAAACTTGAAGCCAACTCTGCTTTACAACCTCCGTCCTCAGGTGTTCATCCACTGTAAACTTGTGGCTTGGGACCCCAACGGTCTTGACAGCACCAAGAAGGCCTGCCACTACGTCAAAGAGCATGGGTAACAACGTCTAAATGATCGATTATTTGTTTGGTCAGTATAGTACTGCTATGCTGGCGACTAATTGAGTGCCTCTTCTCAATCATGAACTCAGCTGGGAGCTGCTGGACAACTACGCATACAGCACTCTCTGTGACTGCTGTGACTCTGACTGCAAGTCCAGGAGGACCAGGAGTATAGAATCAGGTACTTTACTTCTGACATGTTAACTTTGTCTAGTTTTGATGTGAACTTGAACTGTTTTCAAACAGGGACTCGTGGAGTGGCACAAAAAGCAGTCCTTGGACCACTTACCATTACTGATGCGACTTCTTGAAGTTCTCTTAGGGTAATTTTCATTCCACATTGTGCTAAACATTTATCCTTTTAAACAACGTAACACTTTCTTGTATTCAACAGGACTGGATTCATGTTGCAACTTCACTCCGAATTGTATATTTATTTGGACTCTTCAAGGCGTAATGCTCTTTCCTGTTCAGATTCTAATGAAGTCATTAAAGATGTAACTTTTATGCTCATGTCCGTGTCTTTAATGGTTGACATTATTATTTTTTAATTTGATCATCGCTTGCTCTCAGCCGACGTGTTTGACATGCTATCTGTTCAGCAACTTGCTACAGAATGGGTTTAACCTAGACTTTTATAGACCGCTGAATAATTCTCCAACTATTTATATAAACCCGACTTGAAGGATATATTTCACTACCTGTCCTGGAGTACAAGAATATCATGTCTTAAACGGTGCAGTGAATTTTTATATCTTTGATTAAAATCTTTTTTTTTTTAATGAGTCCTATCCTTCAACCTATGGCTTTTTCACCTTGATGTTATCCCTGCACTTGATCCAGGTAGTTGTAGGCCTTTGAAATCCCTGACTATAGTGACCACTAATTTATTGGAAAAGCTCAGTAAGATTTCATACTGACTGCGATGTTAACCAGTCTTTAACAGTTTGTTAGCTAATCGTCTTGCTTTCTTGGAAACAATGTGGGGTTTGCAAATTGTGCCTCCTTTGCTCTTTTAGTTTATATTACTGGGCAGTAGTTTCCAAACTGGGGGAAAACATAGGGTTGGTGATGAAGCCACAACCCCGAACACACAGCCATGGTAAATAAGAACCAAGCGAAACAGACCGGACTTGACATTGTTTTTTTTAACCACAGCCCCCCCCCGAGCGCGTCAGAAGTTGCAAACGGATCAGCACATTGGCGTGGGAGACGTGCAGCATCAGAAAGACACTAAGCGACAAACTGTTTGAAAAACTTCCTGTTAAGTGTTTTTGCACTCTTCCAACTTCATTTTTAATTAAATTTATTTTGCTTTTCCACTGAAGTTTTAATGTAAACAAGGTGTTGGTACATTATATTAAATCACTTTATAAAGTTTATGCAGTTCATTTAAAACAATGGAACAATGCTATTTGGGAGACTGTTTGAGGGCGATCTCACAATGTCACATCCTCAAAGGAAGCTCAGACAAAAAGTTTTAACCACTGGTAATGTATTCTTTTACGATTTTGTTCGTGGATGACTGTTTTCTCTAATTCAAATTGTAATTATGGATGCTGATACTTTAGTTGCCTATGCTACACGGTTCAAATTAAACCGACTTCGAATATAAAGGATTTATTTTTTGTGGCAGAAAATCATACCATAATGTATCAAATTCTAATTGAATCCGTGGTTGCCTTGTGATTTCTACAAAATACCAGAGATCGTGAGTTTAAATTGAAGTAAACATTGTGTTAGTAGAAAACTCCACTAATCTACTGGAATTATAAAGGTTAGACATATTTTCCAGCTTCTCTGAAAAGACTTCTCGTCCCCCAGACTTGCTATCCCATCGAAGTCAAAGCTCTTTTCTGCTTCTCTAGTCCAGAAATTGCAGATTCACACGTGTGACATCGATACTTTTCAAATATGTGTTTTTACAGGATACTTTAGGTGAGGGGAGAATTCCTGATCACTTTAGAGACTACTTCCAAACCAATTCAGAGGTTGACTTGTATCTAACTCTGCAATCTTCAGATCTCCTCCAAAAGCACCTATGAGCAGAGGTCAAATATCAATACGATTTTGGGGAAACAAATTCTGTAAAAGCTTTTCCCACATGACCAAAACATGTTCCTTGAATAAAACATCCCATCAAGTGTTGAACATTAATTGCTGGTTTGTATTTGTCATGTAATCCTCTTTTATGGTTTCTTGCCATACTCACAAGCCCTTATTCTGCTTTATCTCACAAGCATATTATACTCCAACACATTTACATGAACATTCTTTGTAAAGAGTGCTATTATTGTCATCTATCACATCGCTTAGAAATATTTCAGGTCATCATAGCTTATGAGTATTCATTTCATATTCTGTAGAATATTGTGATATTTAAATATTGTTTAGGTTTAAAATAAGCCGAGTAGGTTTTCTGCCTGGGAATTTATTTTATCTTTAGTACGCTTGTTTATTAAATTGTGTAAATAGATACAACTCTAAATGTATCTACACAAACATTAAAATCACCCACAATAAATACTTATTTGCCTTCAAGTTAACAACTGAGAAAATTCCACAAGACAGTCCACATATTCCGTACAAATGGGTGATTGTGTTTGATGTGCAGTCAAATGTACCACATTACATTACATTACAGGTCATTTAGCAGACGCTTTTATCCAAAGCGACTTACATTACACTTTAAACCCATGGCTTATTCACATTATTTGCCTGGGGAGCAATTAGGGGTTAGGTGTCTTGCTCAGGGACACTTCGACATGGAACATGGGGCAGCCTGGACTCAAACCACCAACCTTGTGCTTCCCAGCACACCTTCTCTAACCCCTGCGCCACGACGACCCCCCCATCTATGAAGAGGGCAGTTTCTGCAGGTGGAAAGTCAGTAGCTGTCCCACCTTGAATCCGTTCCATCACAGGCCTCCCTTGGTTTAACACAATGGCCAATTCCTCTGCTGGGTTGAAACCTGGTGCTGGTGCTGGTGCCCCCCCTAGTGCCAGACAAATGAGCCTTCTTCTTAACTGCTAAAATCAGTTTCAATAAAATATGTGGGCAGGCATCTTGTAAGTAATTTCTACACCATTTGCAAACTGTTAAGACCAGCTTGCAAAATGATTTTATATTTTATCGTGACCTGTTGGCAGGATATTTTTTCTCCAGTCTTGTTTGTTCTGTATGAACATTATTTGTAGAAAGATATTTGACAATGCTTATAGAGAACTTTCCTGTAAGTAGACAGTTTCAAATCCTTCCGCATTCAGTCGGTCTGCAATTGTTTGCCAGGCCTTTTCTCTGTTTAATTACAGCTGCAGTTTTGCACATTATATGCTTCACCTCCTCATAAGTTTCCATGATCAGTTGCTGCTCAGCGGGTTAACGATATGCAGCGAGCGTCTTCTCCATTTCTTCTCCATCTGTGATCGATACCGTGTGCACCTGGATTGATTTAGCTTCACCTTCTCATCGTGGCTTGGCAAACGTGCAACCGATAAAGCTGCGACGAGCGGATCACACTAAGTCAAGCGGCGCCTTTTCACTTATCCTGGATTTTTTATTGTACTTTTGTGCAATACCCCCCCGGAATCAGGAAACATTTATTACCAAAATATGTCAGACATACAAGGAATTTGACTTGGCGATTGGTGCAGCAGACAGTTATACAAAGGACAACAAGACAGATAAGACGACATAGTGCAAGAGGTATAAAATAAAATACAATGCTATGGGTTAGTATATAAGGATATGTGTTAGTTTAAAAATAAAGGAATAATAGTTTTTAAAAAAAAGAACAGAAAGTGACACGGGAAAGGGACAAGTGTATGTGCATGTGGAGTGTGAAGGGAGTGACCGGTGGGATGACTGAGTCAGTCAGTGGGAGACCCGGCTCTGTTGATGAGCCCGACTGCTCACGTTGTTGTGTCAGTTGTTGGTTGTTATAGATAGTGGTAAGTAGTTTCAGGTTGTTTAGTTACGTTGCACTATGAAACATTTTAAGATTGTTTTATGCATAAAGAGAAAATCTTTCCACAAAACCTGCTCACGTGCAGCTGATCAAGCTCCATCTAAGTGAAACACATCTCTGTAATGAGCTGCAATCGGTCCGATGGCCTCTGCACCTGAGACTGTTGACACACACCAGGTGAAAGAGGTTTTCTTGATCAATGTTCCCTGTTACAAGGAATAAAAACCCCTCACAGTGCCAGGAGCAAGCATCCAGTCATGATGGCTTTCTTTTGGCAACGAGCAGTGGTTTTGAGCCTGGCTGCTGCCATGTTGGTCTATGCAGGTAATGATGTAACAAAGTGGTGGATGAAGGTATGTGATTTGATTCCTCAGAAAGAACGAGTTTGAGTTCCTTGTGTTTTTCCCCTTTCCAGACATGAAGCTGGACTGCAGGCCCGACTCGGTGACGGTGGTGTGGACAGAGGGCCGATCCCAGGCTGATCTCTCGCTCTTCCGTCTGGGAAGCTGCTTCCCCACCAGCTTCTCGGCCACCCAGGCTGTTTTCAGAGTGGATCTCAATGACTGTAACTTCAGGAGACTTGTGCGTAGAACCTTCTTTAATATAACCCTTCAAACCGCGGGTCTGTTTCTTGCGGCGCATTGACATTCGTCTCTCTAAGGTAACTGGTGATTACTTGATGTACAGCAATGACCTGACCTACGGTTCTTCTGACTCTCAATCTCCGGCCTTCACTCATCCTGTTGTCTGTGCCTTTGCAAGGTGGGTGTTTATTCTACCACATTGACTGTTTAGTAAAATGGCAGCAGTTGCTTAATTGGTTTGCTTTTTTTGTTGCAGGCCGAAAGACTGGTACCCCATGATTTATGACCCTGTGTTCAGTACACACGGTGTGGGTCATCTAGTGTTCCACATTGGCCTCATGAATGGTGGGTTTAAAGTGGGTTTAAAGTAAGACCGTACTGTATATGGTGGTTCTTAGGGTGATGTGTAACAGAATGACACTCCTTTACTGCTGTAGATGACTTCTCGGGCCCCGCTGAGTCCACTACCTTCGCTCTAGGCTCTTTTATCCCAATCATGGCCAGCGTGTCACAGAAAACCCATCAGCCCTTGCTTCTGCTTCTTGAGGAATGCGTAGCAGCGACCACACCGGAGCTGCAGCCCGACAGCCCTTCGTACCCGATAATCGGCAATAAGGGGTAATCGTGTATCACCCAATTATTCTTTTCATGACGTCCAGAACTTGAATGTGAAACCTCACTTTATTTTCTCCACTTCCAGATGTCTTGTGGACAGCAGGATGTCTGGCTCCAAATTTGAACCAAGGCAGAAGTCATCAGAGCTCCAACTATCCCTTCAGGCTTTTAGGTTTGGTCTTGGTCAAGAGGTAACACTAAATTGTGCAGGTTTTAGTTTCAGGGCTTTATTGTCAAAACTTGAAGCCAACTCTGCTTTACAACCTCCGTCCTCAGGTGTTCATCCACTGTAAACTTGTGGCTTGGGACCCCAACGGTCTTGACAGCACCAAGAAGGCCTGCCACTACGTCAAAGAGCATGGGTAACAACGTCTAAATGATCGATTATTTGTTTGGTCAGTATAGTACTGCTATGCTGGCGACTAATTGAGTGCCTCTTCTCAATCATGAACTCAGCTGGGAGCTGCTGGACAACTATGCATACAGCACTCTCTGTGACTGCTGTGACTCTGACTGCAAGTCCAGGAGGACCAGGAGTATAGAATCGGGTACTTTACTTCTGCCACGTTAATGTCTTTGATTTGTAATTAAACTTGGTGCTAACTTTTTCTTTTCATTCAGGGACTCATGGTGTTTCACAAAATGCAG